>NC_056741.1:471034546-471334546 GCF_019279795.1 Protopterus annectens
CATGTTGGGTATGGACTAGGAGATTATGAATGAGGAGTGCATTATTTGAGAGTGTATACATTTTTCAAGAATTTTAGATGAGGGGGATAGAATGGCAATTGGACCACAGTTTGATAAATACACAGAGCTGCCTCCTTTATGAAGAGATATAATATATGACATTTTCCACAAAGAAGGAACTTGCTGTTCTGATAAGGAGCAATTAATAAGTATAGATACTGGGTAGGAGATGGCTTTGGCTGCCATTTTTAGGTATTGTGCAGGTAATTTATCAGCGGCCAAGGTTGTGGGTTTAAGTATGTTCAGACATTTATAAATAGTGCTAGTTGGGACAGGTTGTAAGGAGAAACAGTTTTGGTTTTCTGGTACTGCAGATAGGTTTGGATATGAAGTGGAAGAATTATTGGTGAGGGAAAGGATGGATATGGTGAAGTATTTATTGAATTGAGTTTCAATATTATTGGAGGAGGTATTGATGTTAGGGAGTGGAATACTGGCCTTACCTGTTGTAAGATTTTATTAATGGTGGCCCAAAACTTTTGTGGGATAAGTCTTATGTTTGGATTGGATTTCTGTATAGTAGTTCTTTTTATCTGTCATAATTTGTTATTTGGATTTATTTCATAGCTCCTGATAAGCCTGCCTATTACTTTGAGTTTTATTTTGATGCCATATGTCCCAAGCTTTGTCTCTTTGCTTAAGAAGTAGACTGATATCTCTGGTCAGCCAAGGGGCATAGTTGGATTTAGTTCTTACAGTTCTGATAGCAGCTAGGTGATTTAGAATGTTAAGGAAGGTGTTGTTGAAGTGTTCTACAGCTCTATCAAGGGGAAGAAATGATAGAGGTCTCCAGCTGCATTGATTAAGTGCAGATATAAACTGTTGGGTTTTGAAATTCTTTGTATATCGGATTTGTTGGAGGTTGGGGGATTTTAATGAATTTAACTGGCATCTAATTACATAAGCGGGTAGGTGATCACTGAGAGTGTCTGGAAGGGAGCCTGACGGGTAGGATTTGTGTGGTCTGTTAATGAGTATCCAATCTAGAATGGACTCCTTTTTGACGTTTTATCTACATGTGTTGTGGTATTGATTCATTGAGTGAAGCCATGTGAACTAATATGGTCAGTGGGGTGGAATGAGTCACAAAAGGACCAGTTGATATTGGCATCACCTAGTATGATTGTTTCTTGGGGAAGCTTTTGGGATGTTCATAGGTTCATAGGTAGCTACTAGGCTATCTGCCCAAAGGCATTTATAAGCCTAGCCAGAATGTGTTGGCTTTCACCGCCCCCTTAGATTAGTTCCCTGTGCTTCTGTCCAGCAGAGCCACTGAAATGATTCCCCGGGTAAACATTCTGTTTCCCATCCACTCGTCAAGATTTCTCTTGAAGAGTGCTAGCGAGGAGCTCCACCTAATGTAGATTGGAATCTTGTTCCAAAGCATGGGAAGTCTCTGGGACAGGAATCTATCCCTCCTGCATGTCCTATTTATTGTTGTGGTGAGGTTTAGATTTCTAGAGCTTGTGGCTCGAGGGGATAAGGTTTTCTTTAGGTGGAGCATTTCCATCAATTCTGGGTTGGACATGGCCTTGTATGTCAGGCAGAGATCACCTCTGAGCAGGCGGTATGCAACCGATTACAGCTGGAGTTTCTTCATTCGAGCTGCATAGGGCATCTATTTGAGGCCAGTGATCCTCTTGGTCAGGTACTTATGTGGTCTTTCCAGCTGTTGCAGGTGTCTTGTAAGGTACATCCCAAATGGAGCGTTGTACTGTATGATGGGTCTGATGAGTGATGAGTAAAGGGGCACAATGACCTCTTTTGAGCTGGATGCAAACCCTTTTGTGATTAGGTGGGCCACATAGAAGTTTTTTCTTACCACTTTGGCAATGTGATTATCAAAGGAGAGATTACTATCTACTTGGGTCCCCAGATCCCTTATTAAGTTTTCCATATTTAGGGGACTACCACCTATGTGGTAGTTTGTGGGTACTTTGTTATTTCCAAAGGGAATAACTATGCACTTTTTGGCATTTAGCTTGAGGCCATTATTTGGACACCAGGTATCCATCTCAGTGAGACCCTTTTGGAAGATGTCTGTGTCAGCATGTGAGTCAATTATAGCCCCTAGTTTGCAGTCATCCACGTACTTGGTCAGCCATAGTCCTCCTGTGCTTGTCTGTAACTCTGAGAAGTATATGCTGAACAGGAGGGGTCCTAAGACTGAGCCCTGGGGAATGCCACTTGTAAGCGGTTTAGAGTCAGACCTAGCTCCCACAACTCTCACCATGTGGGTTCTGTCCATGAGCCAACTGGCAACCCATCTTGTGACATAGGGGTTTATGTGCAGGCTGGTGAGCTTGTCTATAATACCAGAATGGGGAATGGTGTTGAAGGCCTTTGCGAGGTCTAGGTAGGCTGTGTGTACTGCCTTTCCCTTGTCTATAGCCTTGGTAACCATCTCAAAGAAGTCCACCAGGTTTAGGAGGCATGATCTGACCTTAACAAAGCTGAACTGGGTAGGGTCCAGCATTTGGAGGTTCCCAATGTCTCTGTTAAAGATTTCCATGATGATGCACTCCATAGCCTTGCAGACCAAGCTAGTCAGGTTTATAGGGCAATAGTTCCCAGGGTCTGTTGTGGCTCCACCTTTGTGGAGCAGAATAACCATTGCTGTGCACCACTGTATGGGTACGTAGCCTGTGGAAAGGCTGAATTTGAACAGTGTGTTTAGGTGAGGGGTTAGTTCATCTTTGAGCTTGTGTAGGATGCAGCCTGGAACACCATCCAGTCCCATTGATGCTGTGTTTTTGGCTTTGGAGAGGGCTATTTTAACCTGAGTGTCTGTGATTTCAGGGGCTCTGCATTCTTCTGGTATGGTTATGGGCCCTTTTGGGGGTGAGAGGGGGGTGAAGTTTGCACTGAACCTGTCTGCCAGGATGTTGGCAATATCTGTTAGTTCAGTATATTTTGTGCCATTCTACACTAACTCCGAGCAGATCTGAGCATTGCCACTTAGATTCTTGACATAGCTAAAGAATGCCTTGTGATTATCTTTGGAGTCATTGGCAAGTTTTCTTTCAAAGCTCGCTTTGGACGATTTTATGAGGGATTGTAGTTTCTTGCCGATACTGATCAGGAATGTCTTCCCTTCTTGGGATTTTACTCTTTTCTATACTAGTTTCCTCCTTCTATTGTATAGCTTGTTTATGGCAGGCGTCCACCAGACTGGTTTCCTTTTCTTAGATGAGTGAGTCTTGGTTTTGCTTGGGATAGCACAAACCATGCATTCTTGTAGGTGCCCGTAGAATGCATTAGTAAAGGATTTTGCAGCTTGGACAGCATTATCCTTTAGCATGGGGGCTTTGAAACTTTCCACCTTCATCTTAAGTAATGTGAAGTTTGCTTTTGAAAAGTTTTTCACTGTTGTTTCCTTGTCCGGGGGTGGGGGCAGAATGTGGATATCCAAAGTGATTTGTTTATGGTCAGATCCAACTAGCGAGGGGTTGTGATGACCAGGTCCAATATTTTGTCACCTCTGATGGGAGTGTTGACCAGTTGTTCCAGGGCATTTGGGTTTATAAATTCTAGGAAATGTTGGGCAAGGAAGTTAGTACTTTAGCAGTTCTCCCAGTTAATGTTTGGGTAGTTGAAATTACCCAATATTAGGGTGTTTGGTAGGACCTTTATGTTACCCAGTGTTTCCAGAAATGTGGAATGGGGGTCCTGGGACATGGTTAGTGATCTGTAGCAAGCTACAATTTGAATTGCAGTTTTGCCCATTGTTAGTTGCACGTGGATAATCTCTGAAGCATCGTGCTGTGCCTCTAACCTGGAGATGTGGGTATCCTTGATGAATATGGATACTCCCCCGCCTTTTGTATTTTGGTCCAGGTTCTGTGGCTGAAATGTATGGTATGAGTTGTAGCCTGGTAGTGCTGGGGTGCTCTCTGGAGCCTTAAACCAGGTTTCTGTTACTGCACATATATCAGTTTTCTCCATACTGAGGAGTGCCTCGAGTGCATGTATTTTGAGGTTTAGACTTCTGGCATTGACTAGTATTACCCTCAGATTTTTGTTACTTGTGCTATTTACGGTGGTGGAGTTGTCTTTTGTGCCTTGCCTAAAAAAGGCACTATATGGGTGGCAAGAGCCTTGGCCAGTATTTGAAAGCCTAAGGGTGACAGGTGCAAGCCGTCTCTAGTGAAGCAGCGTGGCTTGTTGAGCATGTCATCCCAGGCAGACAGACACTGGATCCCCTTTGAATGACACCAGAAACTTAGCCAATTGTTGAAAATGATAATTTATTCTTTATACCTTGGTATCGTTCTTGGTGAGGGCAGGATGCTACTCAGGGTCAGGGTCATACTGGCCTGGGCTATGTGATCAGAGAGCCCTTCCATGTCTCTTTTCATGTAGTCCAGGGAGTTATGGCTCAGGTCATTCACACCAACATGGACAATGACAGAGTCATATTTGCACTTGTTCTGGAGTGACCTGAGTGCTTGTGTTGTGTGTTGGATCCTGGAACCCGACAGGCAGCTAACAGTAACCTTCTCATTATTCAGCCTAGTGAGTGGGACATCAGTGTGCCTGACTATAGAGTCACCTATTATTAGTATGTTGGGTATGTTATTTTTCCTTGAGGGCTGTGATTACATGGCACACTGGTTTTGTGAAGTATGTGTTTCATGGTTTGTGTTGGGGGGTGAAGGTTGCTTGGATGTCTGCTTTGGAGGGCTCTGTTGCTTTTGCAGATTTTTATTTAGAGCCTCCGTGTATGTTTTTGTGTATTTATGTGTGTTTCTTGCCAGTGCTGGTTTAATATGTCTGTGTGAGACTGGTGGTGTGATGCCAGTATTTCCCTTCTCCTCTTGACTGTCTGCTCCAGTCTTGGGTTGAGAGATCTTAGCCTCCAGTTTGGCTGTATAATTGCATCTCTCGCATGTATTAGTGTTTGGTGGTAGGAGGAGAGGGTTGTCTGTGTACATGAGGCAGTTGTAACATTGCCTCAAATGCCCAGATTCACCAGTTGGACTGGAGAGTACACCTGAAACTGCCCTTTGGACATGCCTGGATATGTACAGTAAACTGTTTTACTGAATGGCTGGTAAGGTCTAATAGAGAGCATTGTCCTTCTGTAGTGCTAGGGTATATAAGTGCTTGCTATGAGTTTTGAGCAAGTGCCGGGCTGAGAAATGAATGGCTTGAGTGCTTAAGTTGAAAGTTTGTCTAGTTCCTAGTGAAAAATTGAAGAGGAGACTTTATGGAGCCGTGAATAGTTATACCCTAGCTAACCGGTGCTGCCCGGCGCAAAATGGGCAAATGCGTTTTTTTATAGCAAGGAAATGAAAGAGATAGAAATTAGCCCAAAATGGCCAATAAATTACTACTTTCTGGGCTGAAACCACTCCTCCAGGGAAAGATAGGCTGCTCAAAGCTCCCCTCTCTCACAGGTGAACAGAGAAACTTCTTTCTATCCAAGTAAGGTATGGGCAAACACAGAGATTTGTAACACAGCCCTGAATCAGAACTAACCTGAAAACTGGACTATACTAGCTTAGAAAGGTGGGAAACAAGTATATATATATATATATATATATATATATATATATATATATTTTTTTTTTTTTTTTTCCAGAAAATAAAGCAGATACAATAAAAAAACACTTTAATTGCACATAAAACGATGCTTATTGTCATATATCTCAGTTCAGAGTTGTAGTCAATGCCCCTAGTAATAAAGTATGAAGATGCACAAATACAGTAAAAGCAGATGAATAAAGTGCAATTTATATATATATATATATATATATATATATATATATATATATATATATATAAAACAATAGCAAACAAACAATCTGATTTAAACAAGTTACCCAATTAACCAGAAAAAAAAAATCAAAACTGAGCCCTGTTCCAGCAGTCTTCAATCAGACAAGTTCTAACTGAACACTCCCGCTACTAGGGTGCAGGTGAACCTTCTCCAAAAAAGATGGCCTGGATCAGTGCTCAAGTTATACAAACAAAGCTAGATTCAGCAGGCCTGAATCTGGTCCTATGCTACAGCAACAAGGTGCACCAATTTCAGAAAGAAACAGTTCGAATAAGCAGGCGCAATATGCCTGTGACCAGAAATTCCCAGCTCAGAAGGGCAGAATCCAGCCTCTCCTCCCACAAGAGTGCAGACCACAAACCTTCTTAATGTAGAATAACTGGCCTGAAGCCCAAGTGCTTAAACCAGAACTAATACACTTTTAGAACAGCAGACACTGAGCTTTCAATCAGCAATTCCCAGCTTAGAATGATGTAAGCTACCTGTCCTGCCACAACAGTGCAGACCACAAAACTTATTAATGTAAAACAACTGGCATGAAGCCTAAGTGCTTAAACCAAAAGACTTAGAATAACAGTTACAATTTAATCCGGCTACTACCAAGCAGCATTAAGTGCAGCAGAATAAATAAAATTCAGTACTTTTAAGAAGAGGCAAAAGCAAAATAAGGTAGGAGGAAACACAAATACAGTAAAAGCAGATGATTTTTTTTCCAGCCAAGAATGCATTCAAAAGTATTAATTTTGTTGCCAGGCAGTATGTATGTACCAATTAAATATAAGTCTTTTTTGGAATTAATTTTTAGTTTGGTGAACATAGTTTCTGCATTATTGAAGTTGGGTGGTTTGCTGAATAACATTTCAATGGTCAGATTATTTTTGAAGAGGAGAGCTATACCACCGAGTCTATATTAGAACATCGAAGTTTCACAACTTTGAATGTTCTAATATCGACCCCTATTCACCGAACGCTGAAAATAGCGAAGCTGCAGAACACAGAATTTCTTCCTAGGGAAGGAATTTGGTTGGCCGCTCCTGTGGCTTCGCTATGTTCAGCACTGTGGTGGAAAGTTACGAGTCAGGATCAGGTAAGTGTGTGATTGTGTGGACTTGAGCTAGCATGTGTGGTAGGTGAGTTAGGGTTGGGGCATGGGTCAGGTAAGTGTGTGATTGTGTGGACGTGAGGGTTAGGGCGGGGTAGGTGAGTTAGGGTTAGGGAGTGGGTGAGGTGAGTGTGCGATAGTGATGGACCTTAGGGTTAGAATTTGGGTTAAGGTAAGTGGATAGCTAGTGGTGTGTGTACAGTTTAGTGTAGGGTTAGATGTAGGATTTTAGGTGTATGTGTGTGGATTGCTGTTTGTTTGGTGTGTTTGTGTTGTGTGTATGTGTGTCGGAACAGCAAATTTTTTCCAAGGGAAAAAATTCGCTGTTCTGCATGTTCGATGTTGTCAGCGTTTGCTGAATACGGGTCGATATTAGAACATTTGACGTTTTAAAAAGCTGATGTTCTAATATAGACCCATATCACCACCTCTTTTAGATGCCCTGTCTTGTCTGAGCATGTTGTAACCTGGAGGAGCAAATTCATTGTTATTAATATGTGGTTTTAGCCAGGTTTCAGTGAGAAGGACTATGTCAGGGGAGTAGAGGGCCAGGGTAGCATGTAGCTCTGGTATTTTTCTCAGTAGACTTCTTATGTTGATGTTGAATATGAGGATGTCAGTGGATTTCCTAGAGGAATTTAGGATGTTATTTGTAAAGAATGTAGGGCAGGATTTGGTTGCACATCTCCACTAAGTATGATTCTAGATGCTATCTGAATGATATTTATTAGGTATTTGACTATGCATGTATTATATTTTGAAGAGATGTGGTTGTGCAATTGATGTAGGGGTACCTTAAATGTGGCTAGGTTAAGGTTAGAGATGTTATAGAGGGTGATATTGACAGTAAGGTTGGTTTCTCTTGCATATGGGTGATATTGACAGTAAGGTTGGTTTCTCTTGCATATGGGTTGGAGAGGTTAGGGATTTATATTCAAAGCGTGTGCTGTCAAAATGAAGGTAAGAGGTTAACTGAGTTGTAATAGTGTGGCTTAATATGAAAATAAAGGTTAGGGGCAACATTTTGTCCATTATAGCAGGATGGTGTACTGAAGTGAATTATTGCTGGATAACCTTACAGGAGAGAATAAGAGTTTTTGTCTGTCAGATAATGTTATAGTGTGTGAAAGAAGTTAAGAGATTGTTGTAAACCACTGCAGAAAATATTTCAATAAAGAACCACGAACAAGAGACATGTTTAGAGATTGTATTGGAGGTCTTAGAATGAAGAGACTACACAAAGTGTATATAAATGGTGTACGTCAAAGACAGTTAGAAAGGGTATGGCTAATAGGAAGTGATGTGGAAGTGAGAGTAAGGCTTTGCGGAGTGGCTAGCTAGGTAATAAAGGTCAGGAGCCTGGGGGTGGGTGGGAATGGGGGTATGGTAGGGGAGCGAAGTGAGCCCAAGCATAGCAAGGGTGAAAGGAGCAGGCTGGCCTAGGTAAAGTGAAGACTTGTTGTTCTTCTTTCAGCTTTTCCTGGTTAGGGGTCGCGACAGCGGAACTCTGGTCCACTAATGATTGGAAGTAGATTTTTACAGTGCCAAGGTGCCAACTCGATGCCCAACCTTCAATGAAGGCATGCCCATTCTACGCTTGTCTTTCAAATGCCGCTCGACCATGGGGAGGACATGCAGACTCCACACAGAAGGTGCTCCAGCCGAGAATTGAATGGGAGATCCTCTTGCTGTGAGGCGGCAATGCTACCACTGCACCACCGTGGCTAGGTAAAGTGAAAACTAGTTCAGAAAAAAAAACAATCAGAGATCAGGAAAGAGTTTTGAATTAAGATAACAGAAGAGTTAGTAAAGGTGGAGGGGGAGTAGTAAGTTGAGAATAATCAAAAATCTAGTAGTAGTTTTGAGCTGAAATACCAGGAGAGACAGGAAAGGTGGAGGGGAGGAGAAGGCTAAGAGCACTCAGAAATCAGTTAAGTGTTTAGAATTAAAATACCAGGAAAGGCAAACAGGGAAGGTGTAGGGGAGGTGTAAGATGAGAGGATAGTGCAAATGTAGGGCAAAATAAGAAGGTAGAAAGAAGGGATAGAAACCAGAAAGGCAGGATAGGATTCAGGTTGAAATAAAGGATAGCAAAAGAATATGAAGAACTGGATGGGGAGTGGTGATATATGAGGAACAGTTGGGTTAGATATATAAAATATTATAAGATAATATTAAACTAACATGCTTTATAACATACATTAGAGTAATAGCACTAAAAATTCAGGTATTATGTTGAGGTGTCTGCTAGGAAGCAAGACTTGGATCTCTTCTGAATAGTTTCCTTGTGATTTGGAAATTATGTTTTGGTTCCCTGGCTCTGTCTGGATGGTGGTGAAGGGGAGTCAGGATTGAGTATACTGCCTAGAGAGAGAGGATGAGCGAAGGAAGAAGGTTAGACAAAACTAATAGCAGCAGAGTTGGGCTAGAAAGAGTGAAGAGAAATAAAGGGGAAAACAAAGAGCTATCAAAGGAATGGAGACATAGGAAGATAAAGGATAGTGAGGTATATGAAAGAGAGGAGCACAGAGAAAAAAGTGGGAAGTAGTAATGCAATAATCAGCAATAAAATATTAGCAGAAATAACAGGTAAGAGCAACTATATCAGTGGTAAAATACAGTATTGGCATACAGTTCAACTCCTGCCCTAAGGTAGCTAATGATATATAAACAGGAGAACAGGCAATAGAAACTACTTACAGTACAGAATAAAAATAAAAAATACCATGTATAATGCTAAAGCCTATAGCACAGTAATTATAGTTTCATGAAATAATGCCTTGAAAATTAGAAAAACTCTATATAAAAAATATGATGTATAAAGGTTAAAGTGCAAGGCACAAGAAGTAGCATTTCATGAACTAATGCAGTGAGAAAAGAAAACACACTGTATAATAAGCCAGTATTATAGATTAGAATGTTGACGAAAGCCCATCTAGACATACAACACTGCAATGTCACTGTTAACGCATGTAGTAATCTCCAAATTGGGCAGCTATAAATTACAATAAATGCACAATATTTGTAATAGTTAGTGTATAAAAATATACATCCAAGGGCAAACTGGCAAGGTTATTTTAAAAGCGGACAGACCTGAACAGATTTTGACCAGCAGTCTATCCTGAATTCTGTATAATTAAAAAGGCTAAAAGAAGAGTGGTCTGCTAGAAATGCGGTAATCAAATACAAGGTTGTTTGCGCAGCACTGACAAAGGAGATAACAGCAGCAATCATTTAAGCAAAGTATAGCTAGTACGGTTATGATAGCATCAATTATCTAATGCTGATATCGTTAAATTAACTGATACTGGAAGAACACACTCATGCTTATGAAGTATTTTAGGCATATGCTAACAATATCAATTGATGAGCACCAGCGTCCGATGAGAAACTCTGCTAGAACAAATGGAGGCACATAATTATGTAATGTAAAATGGAGGCAGCATTATAGAGATGCACATCAAATAATAAAACATCAGTTGTGTCTTGACAGCTGAGAAATGTATCAATAGAGCATGTAATCACACAGGCTGCATTGACCATCAACAAGGGTTGATACATATGTATATATATATATATATATATATATATATATATATATATATATATATACATATATATATATATATATATATGTGTATATATATATATATATATATATATATATATATATATATAGATATAAACACATATGTGCATATATGGGTCTACTTTCAAATCCCAATGTTCATAATTCACAGACGGAAATCATGAAACCGCATAAACCCAAATGTTGGATGTTTACCAGGGTAAATACTTGCTCGACAGTAAACGGAACTCATGCTGAAGTAGGTAAACTCCCCCTAGGTGGGGACTATGCCCCCCACACTCCCGTTTACTGTTGGGCAAGTATTGACTTACCCTGATACACATTCAGTGTTCGGGTTTCCGCGGCTTCATGATTTTCATCTCTAGATTATGAATGTTGGTCATTTGGGAGTCAGAATTTGAAAGTAGACCCATATATGTGTTGTTTGGGCTGTGGTTGTCCAATAAATCACTTTTTACTTCATGCTGACTGTGGAATTTATTTTACGAGTGCTGGGAGTTTTGTGAACTTTATATATAAATATATATATATATATATATATATATATATACACACACACACACACACACACACATATATATATATATATATATATATATATATATATATATATATATATATATATATATATTTATGGGTCCCCTTGACTTCATCGACACGCCGAAACACAGACGCTAAGAAGACTGAGTTGAGAAGATCGACGAGACAGATGACTGACAATGTGAAATCTCGACAGCCGAAACACCGACATGGGCAACGTGTGAGCGTGAGTCGGTAAGTGTGCGATAGTGAGGGATTTAGCGTTAGGGAGCGGACAGGTAAGTGTGAGATAGTGTGGGATTTAGGGTTAGGGTGCAGGAAAGGTGAGTGTGCGGTAGTGACGGACTTTAGGTGTAGTGGTGGGTTAAGTGAGTTAGGGTTAGGGTGCGGGTAGGGTAACTGTGCGATAGTGACGGAATGTAGGTTTAGTGGCGGGTTAAGTGAGTTAGGGTTAGGGTGCGGGTAGGGTAAGTGGGCGATAGTGTCGGACCTTAGGGTTAAGGTTTGGGTTAGGGCTAGTGCATGTATAATTGTGTGTAATGTGTAGTTTACGTTTTGTGTGTCGGTGTTTTGGGTGTCGGTGTTATGGTGTTTGGTTTTGTGAGTTGTCGGTTTTGTGCGTTTTTGGTGTTTTGGTGTCGTTGTTTTGAGTGTCGGGTTTGTGGCTTGTCGGTGTTGTGATAGGGATCCATATACATATATAGATATATATATATATATATATATATATATATATATATATAGATATATATATAGATATATATATATATATATATATATATATATATATATAGGTCTATTTCAAATAGTCGAAGTTTCAGAACACTGATCATCGCATTACCAAAGACCAGATCATCGAAGTACTGAAACATAGAACATCCTGAATGCAGATTGCTGTACAAAGCGGTATGGGAAATTTACCATTCTCTTCACCATAGTGTGATCTTAGAGTTGCTATATTTAAGTAGCATGGGGTTTGCAGGTGCATGGGGGCTTGTCTCCCTGCAAAAATGTAAGAGGACTTTTTTCTTTTTAAATTTTTTTTTTTTGACGATTGATGTTTCAGAACTTCAATCATCTGGCCTTCAATGATGTGATGATCGATGTTCTGAAACTTCAGTTATTTGAAGCAGACCCAGATGTGTATATATATATATATATATATATATATATATATATATATATATATACATATAAATATCCATAACTATATATTTATATATATATATATATATATATATATATATATATATATATATTTCTATATATAAATATAAATATCCATAACTATATATTTTTATATATATATATATATATATATATATATATATATATATATATATATATATATATATATATATATATATATATATATATATATATATATATATATATATATATATAAATATATATATATATATATATATATATATATATATATATATATATATATATATATATATATATATATATATATATATATATATATATATATATATATATATATATATATATAATATATAAATATATATATATATATATATATATATATATAAATATATATATATATATATATATATATATATATATATATATATATATATATATATATAAATATATATAGAGAGAGAAAGAGAGAGAGTCTAAAACAATACTTTGAGTCACACTGGTCTTGCCCCTGTTCTAATCCTGACTAACACACTCACTATTACTCCAAAGTAATTACACCAGTCTTTCTTAACCATTTTGAGAATTCTAGCTCCTTAGCTTACATACATCTGCTGATTACTAAATGTATCATTTGTTTTTTTTTTTCTGAAAAATATGCAAATGTCTCTGTACACTTTATTTTTAAGTAGTATGAAATAAATTATTGTTTGCACTTTGGAGCTTTTCCCCCTCGGCCTCTGCTGAAAATGAACAAGTATCTAGTTGGAGTATCCCGGTCAACAAACGTAAAATACAATAAAAAAAAAAAAAATATATATATATATATATATATATATATATATATACACACACACACACACACACACACACACACACACACACACCTGTTTAAGGTAAAAGTGTTGTAAAATTGCAAGTATATTTGCTATCCACTCATGAAGAAGAGTGCCGCAGTTTTTATAATGAAACTTTTGAAAATTCCTTTCACGATATTTCCTAAATTTCATTCAAAGTTTTGTTGGTTAGCTTTCCAATATTTAAAAACAAGATGAAATGCTGCAGTCATTGTTACTACCAATGGTTCTCTTTTTTTCTTACTTATTCCCATTTATAATTCCATGTGGCTACATCACAGCCTATAGCCAAGAATCTCAGGAAGAATATTTCCATAGAATTTGCTCTATAAATTCTCTTAGTATAATTCACAATATAGCAGCCATCAGCATAGCGAATTCATGCAGAAGCATTTCAGTTCTGATCCCAAACAAAAATATTTTTTGAATGTGTGGAGATGATGTGCATTCTCTGTTTTGACAACCACTTAGCATCATTTAAATACAGTAAAACCTATTTTAAAAAAATCAAACTACAGTGTCTTCTTAGCCTTTCTTCTAAAGTTTTCTTATTTCCTTGTTAATGTTGCATTGTTTTCCCAGTGATCAAAAGAATTTGCCGATAATGGGGATTTTGGACTCAGTCAAGAATGCGCTTGGCTAATAAGGATACTTGTACATTAAGTTGCCTAACCAATTACATGTTTTCCTTTTGAATATTATGAGTTTTAGACTTTCTGCCAGATATAAGACTGCACCCTTCTCTTGTGGAAAAAAATGCCAACATTTCATAGCTGAAATGTGAACTTAACATTCATTTTCTGAAGTTACTGTATAATTTCTTAACAGCTTCTATCACTAGCTGAATTCCATTATTTGTCTGCTCGTCCATCTGTCTTATTAACTATTAAAATGTTCTTATTATACCATATGTTTGCCACTAAAAGCTTAATATATTCTTCATGTGAAGCTGGTATTGTTACTTGTTAGTATTTCTCCATAGCAAGACCAAGATTCCACATCCCTCCTTTTTACCTCTAATTTATTCACCATATTTTTCTTTTCTACTCTCATATTTATTTTTCACTCTGTAATTGTACTCTTACGGCATTTCAGTATCAGTACCAGTATACCTTGTTGCAGTACTGCAGCTTTATCATATCTATGGAAGATTTAAACCACCCATAACCACAAAATTGATATAACCTCATATTTATCTCTGTGAAATATCTTTCTTCAGTTTGTTCCCATTCTGCTGATACTTAATTGCTTTGAGAAGGCTGATGTTTATGTTTTTCATGACATATTATAATTCTGTTACAGTCATTTCAATATCAGGAATTTTTCCCATGACATATTGGTATGTATCTTAAGCAAAGGTCATTTCTCAGAAGCTTGTAAGACACAGAGAACAATGACAGTTCCTGAAATCTGAGTAGTTCATAATTCCTGGAGGGCCTTTTTAAAGGCCTAATCTTGTCTCTGAGTTGAGAGACATGTGATCTGCATTACCACTGAATGCCTTCCACAAGCACGTGTATGCTTCTGCATAACCAATTTGATCATGAGGAAGTAGCTTGGGAAATGTAATGCCTGCCCCAGGCTTTTTTTTACATCATTGCCTCTCCTCCAAAGGCATTGTGGCAGTGCATGGCTGACTCTGTCCTGTCCTCCTTCTTTGGATATGAATTTCCAACCTCCCTACCAACTCTACCAGGTGCCTGAACCAGTAATCAGACTCATGGATTTTGGGAGCATAGTGGATTTTGTATGGCCCAGTGTTCAAAACTTAATATTCACAATGATTCCTAGATCCTTGATTTGACTTTTCACCTTCAGTTACTAACTATTGATTCTGAATTTAAAATTTTCATCATTTTTACTGAATTTGAATATATTACATTTGGTGACATTAAGAATGGCTCTGTTATTTTTGAATGAGGTTGCCATTTTGTTCAGCCCATCCTGTGCATTTTAAATCATTTGGGGAGAGTATGTGAAACAAAATAAAATATGCTGCTACCCAGTGACTCATAGCTACAGGTTCCTCAAATCAAGACTTGCCTGATAGATGCTGGCCCAGCTGTACAGGCAGCATGCATCTACCATAATGTACGAATGATAATGGTTCATACTCTGAAATTATCCAGGGTTAAATAAAACAAGCACACACCAAACTATAATAATTCAGTAAATATGACCTTAATTAGCAAGAACATGCTGAATAAATCTATTTCATCTCTGCCTACAGCCCTGTTTGAAACATATTGACTGCCAAGCTGTTAATAATAATTGGAATAGGTTCATTAATGGTATTAAGTCAATTATGAAACAGAATTTTATTGAACTCGCAAAATGCATTATGTAGGGGAAACAGAAATAAAGGTGATGGTTCAACTTAAGGGAAATCTATAGGAAATGCAATTACTCAGTCACCTTTGTTTAAAGCAATGGACAGAAAAAACAACTCCTTGGCAAGAGACTGCTTCAAAGAAAACCAGGAAGAATGTATTGTTAAAAGTAATAGCTTAGATTTATACATTTGTACAATAAAACACACCAGAAATAAAAAAAAAAAATACTGCTAGGTTTCATACAAAAGGTTTCACATATTCTAGTAAAAGCAAATTTCTGTTTATTGGCTTCCTTTGAAGTAGTCTCTTGTCAGTAGCCTGTACTGTTATTGGAACATCTTTGTGATATTAAAGCTAAAAATGAATTAAATCCAGTCATATTTCATTTTGCTTCCACACACAATGACGATGATGTTTCAGGTTTCAGCTACAAACTAATGACTTCATTATCTGGGGTAGATAATGCTATTACTGGATCATCTAGACTGAAGCGTTGTTCACTTTGAAATTCGTTACTGTACTTCCTTTTGCAATACTTTCTTTCAGAACTGCCTTGGAAGTTTTTATTGCAATAATAAAAAAAACTTTGTTATATTTGAAATTGTACATGATATTAGTAGTGTGATTTTTTTTTGTAAACATTGTGATTAATGAGTGCTTTTAAGTATTCTCATTTTATTGTGATTCACTTCCACTGAATACTATACATCCAAGGTACAAAGGAAGATTTTTACTGTCTTCTTCCCTAATCAAGGGTGCATTTTGCTGGATTATTGGAATTATGTTGCATTGTACTTTGTTGTATTTACTACTTCATGCTTTTCTGCGATTTCTAAGAGTGCATCAGAACTGGATCAGCAACCAGCTTTCTCATTTCAGGCTAAAAGTGTGAAACACCCTGTGACGGTAGAGGTCCCCATCTAAGGCCAAGGGAATTTCATCACAGTAAACGTACTCTGAGGAATGGTACTCACAAGGAGCCATCATACATATTTGGGTGCTTCTGTGTTGTAAATAGCTCCATATCCATGTGCATTCCTTAAATATAGAGGCCTAAGAGAAAATATTTGGGCTCTACATATGATGACTATCATGTCTTCACTGTCATATCTTTCATCTTTGTTGCACTTTCTGTAGCCTGAATCTTTGAGTCAGTCTCCTGATGTTAAAGGAGTAGTTAGGGCATGGTGAAGGGGGCTGGCTTCCCTGGATGCAAGATGTTAGAGCATGAACAGCATATGCTAATGAGGTGGTACTGCAGTACTGGCATTCAAAAATGAATGTGTGTTGTTATGGATTAAGCTCTTTATCTGTGGTATTCTTCCTGAAGCAAGCCTAACAGTCGATGGGAGTGAGAGAAGGCACTTCAGAGGAACTGCACTAAGTGCCATATATGGCAGCTATGGTACTGTTTATTGTACATAAAGCAAACTCTGTGTGTAGCTGGATAATAATGAAAGTGGATATACAGGGCTTGTTTCTGATGTTTGAAAATGTATATGGGCCCAATGTTGATGATCTCTCTCATCTCACTAAGTTTTTAGACTTACAGCGACAGATTAGGGGACATAATATTGACTATGATGTTGATGGGGATTTCAGTCATATATCAGACTTTTTGTTGTATGTTGTATATGCAGATAGGAATAACAGCTGTAGAGTTACCACATGTGAGAAAGATATGAAGAACTGAATTTTGCAGACTGTTGGAGAGTCTTAATTCCAACAGCAAGATACTACCCTTTCTCCAGCCCTACTGCAGGAATACACAGCAGAACTGATATGTAGTTTATTTCATGGCAGCATTTATCAGGGATCTCAGAAGTGACAGTAATGCCTTCCAGTCTATTGGACTTTTGCATGGTTAACCTCTACTGGCCATTAGGAAAGGAGGAGGGAGAGGGAGTAAGGGTCCAAGGAATGAACAGACTCACATCTGATTTTTATAAAGGAGTTCAAACAGAAGGTGGTATATTTTAGTTGAAGATGTCCCAGCAAGTGGAAGTACTTCTAGCACCTTCTGAATGAAGAAAACTCTATAGAAGCTGTACTGCCCCAGATACAATCTATGATGAAAGAAGAAAAGCTACAGTAAGGCTACTCCCTCCACGTGGTAGCTAGCTCCAAGATGATCCATTTAGTGGGTATTATATATCCCCTCTCTTGTAGTTGCTGGTATACAAGCACTACATATGTATCCCAGGTCCTTCATTAAATAAAAACAATTTTTTAATTCTGTTTAGTTAAAAATGACAAACACTTTCCTCGGAGCAATTTCTTGTTATGGCAACTTGGCTCAATATAAATAGACAGGAAATTATTCATTCACTGGAGGTCACTTCCAGCTACCTTTCTTCCTTGAGTACAAAACCTCCATTCACTGACAACTATATGCTCCGCTTCTTCGGTAGGTACTTCCAAAGTTCCGAGTCAATAAATTGCCTGTGTGCAAAATCACTAGAACAAGTTACAAAGAGTTCCTTGCTTGGAAGCCAACTTGTAACCAGCATACAGCCTGTGTGTAAAAAGTCCCAAAGCTCTTCCTTCTTCTAGAGCTAATTGATTCCAGTGGGCATCCCATGTTCAAAGACACCAGAATGAGTTCCAAAGTCTAAGACCAACTTCAAATCGGCATGCTGCCTATGCACCAGATAATAAACAAATAAACAAAGTCATTCAAAAATATTGGCCAGTTTTAACAGTGGATCCTAAAATTAAAAGTATAGTAGGAGAAAAACCCAAATTCACATATAAAAACAAGAAGAACTTGAAAAGTCTACTGTGTAACAATAGAACAGAAACAATACAGAGAAGTGTAATAAAGAAAAAAGGAACTTTTAAATGTGGGAAGTGTAAGGCATGCTAATATATCAACACGACTCATGTGTTCCAACATCCTATCACACATAAAGTATATTCCTATAAAGGAAATGGAAATTGCAATACAGAGAATGTGATATATATATATATATATATATATATATATATATATATATATATATATATACATATATATTTTACACACAGGAAATCAGTGGAAGTTAACATTTGTTGATTAGTTACCACCGGTTTTATTTTGTTATATCTTCTTATATCTTGTGCATTAAACCTGTTTTTCAAACACTTCTATTGGACTATACTTCGGGAGTTTGGATAACTAAATTCTGGTTTTGAGAAGACAGCCTTCATTGTTACCGGAACTGCCTTGGATTTGGTTCGGTTTTATTGTTCTATTGTGCTTAAAAATCTTAAATCTTCTAGATTTTTTTTGCATATTTGGTAGACATACATATATCCCTCATTATTTCTTTGTGAATTGCTTATTCAGTCTCTCTTCCTAATCCTTTTTTACCTCCGCTGATTGATTCTTATAGTTAACATGCAATGTTTTATATGCTTTACTAATTATTCCTTTTTTAACATCATCTTCTGTTTTAGATTCTACTAAAAACTCTACCAGTGCTGGTCTTTAGAAGCCCCGGAAACACTGGTAGAATTAGTGCAGGCTATGTGTAATGACCGATGAAGTACGCACAAACGGTATTCAGACACTCAGTGGGATTCCCAGTGCTAGTAGGTATGTATCAGCGTTCATCTCTGACCCTACTTCTGTTCATACTCATTTGGATTACATCAGTAAACAGGTTAGAAGGGGACAGATCACTAAAGCTGCTCTATGCAGACCATATGGCAGCACAAGTAAACTCTGAACAAGAACTTAAGCAAATGATTGGAGAATGGAATGCAAAACTGAAAGCACATGGGATGAACATGAGTGCAGACAACCAAGTTGTTATGGCAGCAAATGGGGAAATCAAAAGAAACTAAAAACGGGAATAGAAGGGAACAGGTTAACAGCTTCAAATATGTAGGGGGGTTGAGGACAAAGAAAGTTTGAATGAGGAGGTCAAACCTAGAATCAAACAGTCTGCAGCTCACTGGTACAGAGTGTTAGGGTAGTGTTTGACAGAAAAATGCCAAAGAAGCTGAAAAATAAGGTGTATGAAATAGTAGTTTGATAAAACTCTATGGTACAGAAACCTCAGAGCAGTTGAGAAAGCTAGAGGTGATAGAGATGAAGTTCCTGAGATGGGTAGAAGGGATGCATACACTGGGTCAGATGAATAAATGAGGACAACAGAGCAGAAACAAAAGTAGTTCTGACTGCAAAAACATGGCTGACCAGGCTTGTGCAGGAAAGCAGATGATGATTTGGGAGAGACAGGATGAAGGCAAGAGGAAAAGTGAGCATCCAGCAAAGAGATGGATTGTGTGAGAGAAGACATGTGACAGGCAGGCATAACTGTTGAAGTAGGTAGAACAGTGGTATCGAATCAAGAGAGATGACAACAGTTAACATAACACCCTAACCCCATGTATAAAATGTAAAAAAAGGTAGTAGATGATGATGTTGAATGAGCCCAGTGTCTTCCAGTACAATCTTACCAATAGTAATAGAAACTTGTCCAAAGCTATTTTACTTACTAACATACACACAATATTTCCAGGAGAGATTCATAATATCTCTACCATGCAAACATATTTTTATAGAGACATTGCCAAAAGCCAGACACTTCTGGCACACCAAAAACACAATTACTGTCTACGCTTAAAATAAACCAACTGTTAAATGTTTGTAAAACAGCAATAACTTGAGCAGCAGATATTTTAATAAAAAAGCTATCAATTAAAATTATATCAGTTATATATATATATATATATATATATATATATATATATATATATATATATACCCTTAATCTGATAAATAAACCACCAGCCACAAGCATGAAAAAATTGAATAGTAAAATGATTTACTTAAAAAATAAATACAATTAAGCAATGCACTTTGTAAAAGTAAGTATAAACTCAGTTTTGCACTTGCACAAAGAAATACAAAGTAAATGGGTTTTAATACGTGCCATAACAAATAATTGGTTTTAATACATGTGGCATAAAAAGAATTGCATCAGCTTTCAGTTCTTACCACTACTAGGAGGCAAATAACTTACTGTATTAAAATAATTCAAATGTAATTATTTTGTGCACATTCCAGAAGCAAAACAGCAGCTGAACTAATAGTTGTTTTTTCTAATTAAGTGAATCTGAGGCAGTACTTGCTGTGTTTTTTTTTCTCAGTTTAAATCTGCAGTCTCCTATCTCTACAGTTACAGTATATGTCTGGGGAGAGGGCATTCTAAATAAGGCAATGCTTTTTCTTGATGTGGAATAGCATTTCAAAAAGGCATTACGCATTTTCACTGAAATTAATTGAATATTCTGTGAAGTTCACATTTTACATTCTTCAGGGGTTGCTTGAAGTAGCAATCACAGTTTTCTTTATATTTTTATGAAAACCAGTTACATTTGTTGTTATAACATTCCCAGATATCATCAAAATAGGGGCAAACTTGACATCCCTGTTACTTGTAACATATTTCTGGATGTCCTAAAACAACACAGGAGACTAGCTCCTGGCAAGATACATATCCATAAGTATCTGGCATTCTTTATAAATGATCTCATGTTTATGTGGGAACTCAAATAAATTGTCCTTTCATAATGCCCCTATTTTGAGGTCATCTGGGAATGTTATGACAAGTAAGGGCAAGGACTTCTATCTCCAAGGCATTGGCATTACACTATTCCCTTAAATCCATGATTTGCAGCATATCATGGACAGGAATTGGACTTTACTTCTGGAATTTTGGCTGTATAATGTTTGTAAATGTGAACTTGTTAATACAGTTTGATAACGTTTATATAAATGTAAATTTGTCTATGTCACAAGTGATAATTCAATAAAGGTGTTTAAAAAAGAGGAAGATGGTGAAACTGAGCTTCTTTGTCAGGAAACATACTGACAAGTATTGCTAAATAGTGATAAAGCACCAAGCATAAATTACTACATTTTCTTTGCACCCATCCTGAGGAAACAACATAATAAGCTTACATGGCATTGGCTAGTTTTGATCACATGAACAGGAAGATTTGAGTTTTTAAATTCACTTTTGGGAGTGTGTTTTTCTTTGATGAAGATCATCACAAGTGGATGAATGAAAGCATTAATCCATTAGAAGAACAATCTTGGAGGAGTATCAGTGATTGTTGGTGCATTTCATTTTGTTCTTGGTTGTTGTCAGCACTATACAATTCTACAATCAAAAAAGAATTACATTTAGTTCAGCTTAAAATAGCTTTCTGTATGACTTACTGTAAGATGTTTGCAAACTTCTCTCAAGTTGTCACATTTGTCCTTTATAAATAATTATATTTATTTTAGCGCTGTGTCACTTTTTTGCTGTTAATATCAATTGCAGTCTGCAAATTTAAGCTATTTAAGTGTCCAGAGTGATACCATGAGCAAATGGCTGCAACACACGATCACTTGTCCTAAAAACAGAGTTGCCAGTTAAAGCTGGGACACAAAATAAACTGCTTCAAGTCAAGACATTTCCCAGTATAGATTATATAGAGTACGGTCTGCTGATATCATGTCAAAGTTATTTATTTATTTACTTTTGAATCAAATGGAGCCAGACTTAGGAAAGCATGACTGAACTACGTGTTCAAATGTCTGCCTATAAACCAGGCTCTGGAGTAGTTTAACAAACTAATGACAGTAACACAGCTAACAGTGTTTTCATCATTTTGATAGCAGCATTGACCAAAACCATTGATTGTAGTTACACACAACCAGCTGTTTTCTGACATATACTACCAAACAAAATTTTCCAATGTTTCAGATAGCTTGACTTGTAATTCTGTTACAAGGGTTCTGGATGTTCTATTACATGCAAGCAATGTATATTGAGCAAATTTAAGCAAAATGGCTTTTTCTTTTTACTTTGTCTTATAACAAAGTAGAAAGTTATTGCATAATGCCCCAATCCTTTTTCTCTCTATTTATTGTCCCTGCTATGAATAAACAACAACACAGCATTTAAAATATTTTAAAGTAACTGTTTCTCTCCACTAGAACAGTACCTTACTGTACTGTGGTGGTTTCACTTTCAAAAAACTTTTATCCCGCCCTTGCTGCAGTCTCCAATTCATTGATGTCATCAAGGCCACTGAATACAGGTAGTTTTCTGGCCAGTTGCCTCCCCAAACTGACATCACCATTATCATGGAGTGGCCTTAGGTCAACTGGTGCCCTAGGCAAAAAGGCTCCACAGCGCTCCCCCCCCCACACCACCTGGTGCCCCATCCTGGTCTACCTACACCAAATAAACACTGGAAAAGCACCCCTGCTAGAGCAGCACCCTAGGCAGCTGCCTAGTTGGCCTATGCCTAATGTGGGCATACAAGTAAAAACTCAAATTACCCTTAGCACTTTGACAGCTAGGGAAGTTAGGTGTGAAGGGGATGGGAGATGAGTCAAACTAGTAAAATTTAGGCTTCACAAAAAAATGCAGTTTAGCCATTCTAAAAAGAAGCAGCAGTAAAACGCACTTAGAAAGTCTGTTCTGTGGCATTTGCACTGTTTGTGTTTTAAGTAGTCATTGAATGGCATGAAGTGTTATTTAAAACTAACTGACTTAAAGACAGCAGTGTATGCATGTAAAATCAATGCAGTGACAGGAGTTTTAGGAAGAAAGAGGCCTGCGTGATATAACTTTTTACAGACGAGCACTGCATTTTGGGATACTTAGAGGCAGAAAAAACAGAATTACTTCAGATACCAGACCCCATGTGGTCAGACTCAGAAATTGCATATAAAAATATTTAAAAACCTGTAAATAGTCCCACAGTGGTGTTAAAATTTAGGAAACACCAAACCATGATGAAATAAATATGTTTTTTGAGTCTGTGGGTATGGTTCTCCTGTAACATCTCTTTTAAGACTGCTACTGAAATATGATCAGGCTCGATATAATTGCTCTTGCCATAAGGGAGTCAGGGTAAAGAAGGAAATGGTGTAAGGGAGATTCACCAGCTGTATGGCGAGTACAGGATATATGAATTCTGTCCAAAACCAATGACATCATGGACTACTCTCTTTGTAACACAAGACATTAGAGTAATATGATATAATATGTGTATTTAAGTCCAAAGAATTGACAATATTTATGAGAATGTTCAGGCCTGAGGATGAATGCAAGGGAGTCAAATCAGTGCAAGAGTTCACTAGTGCAACAAAGTTTGACATGTAAGGGAGAAATAAAAAAATGTTGGTTTAACGATATGTGTGTGGGAAATAGTAACATACTGCAAAAAGGCCTTACATATATAAACACCAAGTTACCTTTAAAACATTCAGATAACATGAACAATGTGATTTCAGTTTCTCTGGTGAAAGATTTATTTGCCACCATCATCTGGTAACATGTTTTTTTTTTGCCTTTTGAAAAGCTGTAAGACATGTTAGAATGAAGTCCGATGTGACTTAAGACATACAGTTTGAGGACTTACTGACGCTTGCATTCTAACTGAAATGAACTATCCTGGTGCAGTATGGTTCACACACCAGACCCTTCTTCTGCTTCAGAGACACACAAGAGGGGAAGTACACTGAATAATGAAAAGCTGACAGATGACATTAGTTGAAAGATATGAAATTGCTTTAATTGTTTTCTAAGCTGACATATCAAATGCTTCTTTTCCCTAAAATATTTTACTTCTTCTGTTATTTTCTATAATACACATATAAAACATATTTCACACTCAGTAGTGCAGGATTAAAATAATTTCTGGTTGCTGATTTAGTCTTCCTGGCATTAAAGTTTCTAGGTTATTAAAAATGGCCTGTATTTAAGAAATACTTTGATCAACTTTTCTATCCTCCACATCATCATAATTAAATGTTGTAGGGAGAATACCTACCATGACATTTAATTAAAATAGTAACAGCATAAATATGGAGGCACAGTGATGCAATAGTTTATATTAATTTATTTATTTTATGTATTTATTTTACATTTGTTAACCGGGAAAGTCCGACTGGATACAGGTCCATTTTCAGCGGAGGCCCAGGGAGAAAAGCTCCAAATGTACAAAAACAAGTGTAAATACAGTGAAATTATTACAGTGAGTTATCACAAAACTGAGATTTGTTTAACAATATGTACACACAGGTGCATGTTTTCTCACATACACACAGCAAAGGTTGGAAGCAAGTAGCTGAGAAAGAAATAGAAAGATTTCATCTGAAAAAGGAAAACACATATATTAAAGGTGGTTATCATACATGGTGTAGTGTTAACTTTAAATCTTTCCTGTAGGTGGGTGATACACAGAATTTTAAACAGTTAAAGAGTAAGAGTTTTATTCCTGTAATGAGGCTCTCATTTATGAATTATGTTCGAATGGGGGTTAGTCAGGGTTTGTACAGGGACAAAGCCACTGCATTTTTATATATTTCCTAAGGGATGTTTTGAATTGGGATAAGGAGGGGTCAATGGTGAGTTCAGCAGGAAGTAGGTTCCAGTTTTTACCAGAAGAGTTGGAGAATAGTGATTCACCAGCTAAATTGTTGGTTTTAACAGTTTGCACTAGCAATTTTTTGGAAGAGTGAAGGGATTTTAGGTTACTATAGGGGGTAATAATATTTTTCAGTATGGGTGTACTGTCTGGTTGGTAGAGGATTTTGCGAACAACTATTAATTAGTTGTATTGCAGTTGATAGGGTAGTTCAAGCCAGTCTAACCATTGAAGGTTAAGGCAGTGATGGGTTCTATAAGCTGATCCTGTGGCAAATCTGGCAATGTTATTGTAGCACCTAGTTAATTTATTGAGGTTTGATTTGCTTAGGTTTATGAAGATGGGTGAAGCATAAAGAAGGGTCAATAGCAGATGTGTACGGGCAATAATAGTTCTAGCAGATGGGGTTAGGAATGGTTTAATCCTGCATAAAGAGCCTAATTTTTATTAACTGTTTTAATAGTTTTGTCTATGTGAGCATCAAACTTGAGGTTGTTGTCGATGATCACTCCAGTAGTTTAGTACTAGGTTCTGGGGAAATTATGGTACCATTGTTAGATATTATGGTGAGAGGTTTTGAGGAGACCTTGCAAGTGGGAGAGAAGAGTAATTGTTTGGTTTTATTTGGGTTTAATAGTAGTTGGTGACCAGTGAGCCAGTTCTTTACTTTGTTGAAAGTGATTTGGGATAAGGATTGTAAATCTGTGGGGGAGGTGGCAGAGCAGATTAGGCTTGAGTCATCTTCATACTGAATACAAGTTGCATCAGGGATGACTTTGTACAGGTCATTAATGAATATGGAGAATAGGAGGGGACCTAATATAGATCCCTGTGAGACTCCAAGGGTAACTGGTAAAAGGGATGGTAGGTTATTCTTCCATAGTACAGCTTGTTGTCTGTCACTTAGGTAAGAATGAAACCAGGTAATTGCTAGGTTATCTATGGAGAGTGATTTTAATGTGTTTAAGAGTAGCTGGTGATTTACCATACCAAATACCTTGGATAGGTCAAGGAAGAGGGCTGAGGAGAGCTTGTTGTCATTACGGTTTTGATTTATTGTATGGGAAAAGGAGAGAAGGGCTGAGACTGTACTATGACAAGGTCTAAATCCATGCTGGGAGGGGGCTAGGAGAGTGTTTTGATTCAGATAGGCAAGAAATTGCTTGTGGATACATTTTTCCATTATTTTAGCCAAGGGAGACAGAATGGCTATAGGCCTATAATTTGAAAGTTCAGTGTAATCTCCCCTTTTATGAAGAGGAACAATGTGGGAGATTTTCCATTTAACATTTGTTTACCTGGAAAGTCCGACTTGAAACGAGCCAGTTTTCAGTAGTGGCCCAGGGAGAAATGATCCAGATAGTTAATGCTGATTTTGCTGCCCGACATGTATGGATTTTATTTCCTGGCTTGGATGCTCATTGCAAAGTTTACATATTTACCTTATGCCTGTATGGGCTGGATTTCCTCCCATATCCCAAAGATATGTGTGGGTAGGGGAATTTTCCTTATCTAAAAACACTCTTTGGTATGTGTAGCACGCATGCACATGTATATGTGAGTGAGTGAGTGTGTGTGTGTGTGTCTGTGTGTGTGTGTGTCTGTGTGTGTGTGTGTCTGTGTGTGTGTGTGTGTGTGTGTGTGTGTGTGTGTGTGTGTGTGTGTGTGTCTGTGTGTGTGTGTCTGTGTGTGTTATGTGCATGCGCTCTCAGCAATGGATTAGCAACCTACTTTGGCTTGGTTTTTACCTTATCACCATTGTTTAACCAGATAGTGTCCTGCACCCATAACCTTGAACTGGATAAACAAAGTATTGTAAATTAATAAATGCATGAGTTAGTGATTAGATTGCACAAAACACAGTGTGCTGTGTCCAGTTAATACATTTCCATTCATACTAAATAAAGATTTGTCTAATTTGTTTGTGTTAAGTGTTTAATGCCTTGTGGTAATTATGCCTGTACTTGAATGCATAACTATATGTTTGTGAATCATTTAGCATAATGAAAGAAATAAAAATAAAGAACAAAAGGACAGGAAAGACAATAGCAATGCTATTGCAACTTTTGACACGTATGTATAAGTGAAAGACAGAAGAAGGGGGCTGCCTAAAGGGTAAAAAGTACTAGCTGTGATGGTAATAGTCATGCTGTACCCATCTTAGTAGTTAGATCTGATATTGCTAAAACTACTGTTAGGGTGTTATCTGCTAAGGAAAAAAATAACAGCTCAATAACTTCAACTACTTTATTGTAGTAAGCAGTGGCATGCCCAGGAATACAAAAAATAGTTTCCAGAGCTTATTATGAGTAGAGTAGTATTTTTGTCTTCCCTTGACTGGTTCGCTTAAGTTTGACTTGGAGATACAGGTAACAGACTGTTATTTGGCATTCATAAAATTCAGTTAACTCATTTCAGTATGCAGTTTCTTATTTTGCCAGTTAAACGTCGACATAATGGTTATCTCACATACAGCAATTCAGGGGTTTGAGTCTCACTAAAGGAAAATGTCTAGACTTAAAATATCTACAAGGACAGCTAGCCTAGGACTTGCCTATGAACTATGAACCTATAAGTGATCCTCTTTAGGAGAATTGGGGGTTAGCATAATAAGCACAAGGTACAGGGTTTGATTCTGACATTTGGAAAATAAGTTGTCTAGGCTTAAAATGTCCCACAAGAGCAGTTTTAGTATTTAAATGTCACCTATATATATATATATATATATATATATATATATATATATATAATCAACACAAATAGTCATAAACTTTTAAGGTAAGAACTATTAGTGGTAGTGATGGCAATCACCAGAAAACAGAATTGTATGTTACATTGGAAATTAGATAAAAGTCTGATATTCTGTCAGGCACTGCCTATTTTGCCTTACATAATTGATGTGAATTCACTTAGAACTCACTAGCTGAAAAGGTTAAACAGACCAAGGTATGAAAATTGTATGTACATCTTCATAGAATATTCAAGGAGGTGCACATCTCAGGGCATTGTTACATCAGTTAGCTAGAGAAAACTTTCATATAATGTAATACTTCAGTAACTGGAGGTGACAAGTCAATTACAAAGAATGGCTTAGTAACTAGTTCTACCACAAAAAAGATATTTGCTATGAAGTGTCTATATATTTGAAGTGCTGCTGAAGAATCTGCTGATAATCCTGATGCATGTGATGCACGATTTAGAATGTTATGGGCAGCGTGGCATCTTAGTGCCTCTCAGCTGCATGAGCCACACCTGAAGCTAGGTGTCTTGGCACTGGCTTTGCAGTTTGCAGGCTCTTCCACTGTTTCTGTGGATTTTCTTCAAGTACTCTGTTTTTTCCACCTCCTTAAAACATGCTAGACAATTGGCTACTTTAAAATGTATATATATATATATATATATATATATATATATATATATATATATATATATATGTATTACATTTGCTCTCTTCCTTTTTGGGGTCACAGCTGAGAAGGGTCCAAGATAACCAGTACACTTTCATGGTTAATAAATATACTAAAATTGTTAGCCCAAATTGTAATTTTTCTAAGAATGGAAAATAGGAAAAAATCATTTTAATTAATATGGACCTCAGTAAAGTTAAAGAAGAAAGTTTCTGAGCTGTGAACCTAAGCTGACAATTCATAAGTTGTTATTTCTTGGAAAAGCCTTAGAAATATCAGTTATAAACAAATGAAAATGAACAGAAAGTGGATCATTTTAAATGCTGTCCGTATTGCCAATCCATTTCAAACTGTAGAATACAGAAAAAATCTAGTCAATGACAGAAGAGATTTTCTGGATTAAAATCAGGAGGTGAGTCTACAATTAGTTTGCCAAACAAAATGAAAAGTATGTGCCCTTAGAAAAGATGAATACTTTTCGCTGCAGCACAAATAACTTAGAAATAAAATTGTCACATTCATCTGTAAAACAGCTGTTATCTCACCCACATTTAATTGCAAGATTTATACAATGAGTCTTAACCATTGCTTAATGACATTTCCAGTAGAGAATAGTCTGAAACTTGTATTTTCACTGTGCAAAATTCCACTGACAAGTCACACCACAGAGTGACTGTTAAGTTACAAGGTGTATCAGCTTCATTTTGGTTGATTTTTATTTTGATTAGTGTTATAAATAAGCACAATTTTTAGGACTAAAACTTCTATTGTATCACACCCATTTGAATATTTGTGTCTGCATTTCAACTGGTTGGTACTTTTACAAATCGAACCTGGGGATTCAGAAAGGCTTGCATACTGCAGAAGCCTTTACCCTGAAGATTTTTGCAGTTTAGCTGGTACAAGCACTTCAAAGACCACTCTCCCGGTGTAGTTTCATGCTTGCCCTAGAATAGACAGCAGACCAGGAGAGTGGCTAATGCAAATCAGCCATGTGCTGTCACCCAGATATGATGGTGGCTCCAGAACAATGCAGTAGACTAATTCAGAGAATCACTCTACTCCGATGCACTAGACTAATTCAGAGAATCACTCTACTCCAATGCACTAGACTAAGAATCACTCTACTCCGATGCACTAGACTATTTCAGAGAATCACTCTACTCCGATGCACTAGACTAATTCAGAGAATCACTCTACTCAGTTATTATTTTCAAAAAGAGGAAAAAGTGTGGACTGTCTTATGATTCACCTCTATGAAATGGTCATGGCCCATACTGTGACTACAAATAACTAACACAGACGAGTGTGTGTATGTGTGTGTGCGCACGCGTGTGTGTGTGTGTGTGTGTGTGTGTGTGTGTGTGTGTGTGTGTGTGTGTGTGTGTAACTGCCTGTGTGTGTGTGGGAGGGTGCAACTGTGATGTCTAGGTTAGTAGTGTCTATATTAAATCAGCAAATGCTTAAAAAACTGGACACTGATTTATCGACCCCATGTAAGCGAAAGCTTACTATCCCGAAAACTTGGAACAGTGATTTTTTTCCCAGGGAAAAAAATCGCTGTTCCACAAAAAAAATAAATAAAAATAAAAAATTTAAAACATTACATAAAGTGGGGGACTTCGGTCCCCACATCCCCCCTACTTAAATGTACCAACTCCAAGATCACACTACAGCGAGGAAAACGGCAAAGTAATGGAGGCAGCCAAGCGATTTCTTTCCCAGGGAAAGAAATTGCTTATATGCCATTTCGCTATTTTGCTGGTTTGTGCTTTCAAGTTCGATCAAGACGCATTTGAAGGATTGCATCTTCGATTATATAATAGGAACCCAGCTAGTAGGGGGGACATTAGGGCTGTCAGCTCTGACAGTGCAGTGTTTGAATAGCCGCTAATGTGATGTTCCTTAGTGCAGCTGTCCCTGTTCTCTGAATCTCTTGCTGCCATGCTAACTACCTACACTGACATTAAAAATCTCTCTGACGACCAGGGCAATTGTTTTCAGTTTCTCTTATTTTCAGAGCACAAGTGTGCATAGTAAAATACAGCAAAAGGCACTAACAGATCAATTTCAAGTTATAATATAGCAGGGAATTCAAAAAACTGTGAATATTGTGACCAGTCATACAAGTTCACTAAAGGTTTTTGATCAGGTGCTACAGATTTATCATGATCTGTTCAAAAGAAATAGCAAGTTAAAGAAATCTAAACACTGATTTCACTGTGCAGTGCATTACATGCAAAACTTGTCTAAGGAACATTTTGGCCAGGAAGATCTGAGCTACCGTTCTGCCCTGCACGAGGTCACAATGGGCAGATTTACGTGATACATATATTTCATGGACTGTGGCCTTTGGATTCCTTATGTTTTCATTACGGAGATAAGTCTTGGTTTATTCGTTAGTGCTTCATAACTGTTGAATGGCAGACTTGTTTCCAGAATGACTGCAACATAGTACTTATGTTCAGATAATGCTACTGCTACAAACAGTTTAGCCTTTCAAGTACGTGATATCTGCAGTCAGTTAATAACTGTAAAACAGAATTAAATATATTTTACAATTATATATTTGGAGCAGTACTTCATTTTTAGGTTTAGTCAGAAGAAATTTGCAAACAATACAAAAAAAGAAAAAAATAGCTAGACTTTCCAAACTACTTTCAGAGGAAGACAAGGATTTAGCGGATAAATAGAACAGGACTGTTCTCAGGTGCTCAAAGGAATGGTTGTTAATGACAAAGAAATTATGAGAAAATGGTAAGGAAAATTTCCTAATTACATTCTTTTCTTATAGCACTAATTATTGAATGATGATAATGCTCCTTTTGTCTCTCTGAATAGTCAGCTATTATTAAAGTAAAATCTGCAAAGGGCACACTAGATATGAAAAAGTGAATGGTTTAGATAAACAATGAGACCAGTAAGGTGTTCGTACAGTAGCAGATGCTCTCTGTTAAGGAATAAGCATAAGAGAAATGTAACATTATCTGCACCTCAGCATTAGTACTATCAGGAACATCGATCTCCACAGCTTCCACTGCTTTGTTCATATAACACAATACTAAGGACCTTCTTTGGTGTCTGGAAATGAATCAGTGAGTTCGGGAGACTCTGAGGAAGAACTGGATAACTGCTCATTTACCACAAACTGAAGTAACAGACATCTTTCCTTCAATGCAGGGGGCAGACGAAAGGCTCCATATCTTACATTTTCTGCACATCACCTTATTAACTGTGAAAACAGATATTTTTGAGAAGAATAAAAATCTGCACCTTCTTTTTCAAGTTTAAAATATTTGGTTCTACTTGTACATACAGTAAGGCATAAATCTGTGTGCAAACTCCTACTGAGACTTTTTATGCGTAACAAATATAATGTTGATTTACAGCATACTAAGACCACTCAGAATGAAACTTTTTTTGTCAGCATATTGAAAGCTGGATAATTGAGATTTGCATCGTGAGTAATATGGATGAATATATTTCCACAATATTTCTCATTTCAGAACCATTACATTTTGTATTATGAAATTAATACCTGGAGCAGAATTTGAGAAAAAATATCTATGAAGCTATTCCAACAATACCATTGGCAATTTAAAAAACTGTTAACTTTCTTGTAGTACATCAAAAAGTAGTATCCTGTGCAGAAGTATTCCTTTGCAGAGCTTTCCTTTGGACGCTAATGTAATGCCCATTCCCTGGCCCAGCAATCAAGGAGCCTCAATCCTCACCACTAACACCAGTGAGGGGCGTCTCATATAGGAGGAAAGGATAACAACTACACACAGTAAAGTGCAATTTCCCTTAAGAGCACACAGAGATCACACTCTGTCCGGAGCTGGTCACTCCCTTGCTCTCCAGGTCCCCAATAAGACCCCCCCACCACTGGCACAGCTGTAGGGTCCACATCTCAGTCTAGTGAGCAAGCTAAAACCTCCAGCACCCTCTCTGTCCAACCAGTGCTTCATATCCCTGCCCAAGTAGCTGACACACACAAACTTTGAGGAGAGTTTATATAACCACACAGACACTCCTGGGGAAGGCTGGCATAGGTTCTCCAACTGTGCCCCCTTTTTCCAGACTATACAGTAGTACCAGCTGCCACCACCCACTAATATTTATCAGCTACTCAAAGGCCCTTAAAAGGGTGTCCAATTATTACTGTGCAATATTATTATCCAATTGGTAGTATAGCCCAGGGCTAAAGCTATTGAAGGGGCTTTGTACAATTTTACCAAAGGCGTGCAAGTACTATAAAGAGCTTAAATTATCTCTTCAAAAACAGCCACAGTTGAAAGGGTTTAAAAATATGTAATAACAAATAATCAAAACGCAAGACAATACTTTTTTTACTACACAGTGCTACTCAAGAGTTCAGAGATCACAGACACAATACTTAAAATAATTCAGTAGTACAGTTTTGACATCACAGAAAAACAGTCTAATCTTTCTAGTTTCTAGCTATTTCTAAGAGAAAACACAAGTCTAAGATAAACTTACATATAGAGCAAGACAGTGCTGATGAGTTGGATGGGCAAGACAAAAATGCTTACTCCCTGATTTTTCTGTTTTTAAAATCACATTCCTGGTTCACATTATATCATCATTCACACTTCCCTGGGTTCCCAGGCTAACAGAAACTACATTTACATTTTTCACCTCTGGGCAGAAACCAGAGCAATAAAGGACATTTATGCATGCAAATTCTGGCCATTAACTCTGGCCTTAAAACAATAGCAAGAATTCCTTCATCTAGACTAGCCGGACACATGTTTACATCAAAGGGTCACAACATGCTTTACTTGGTCAGTAGAGTGCACTGTTACATTTTTTTCAGTTCCACATGTAACACTATTTTTACCATTTAAGACAATGAGCCTGTGGTTTACATTAATATTTACAGATGACAGAATTATCTCCAAAATTCTATCTGGCTAGGATAGCAGCCTTCACCTATATTCACAACTAAATTCAAGCTCTTGTTTATTCTTCTTTGTGTGTCATATGTTAGTAAATAGAATACTTAACACTTAATTGAGTTATGTTCCCCAGCACGGCCTTTGCCACACTATTTCATCAAACTTGAAAAAAGTCGTTTTCTGATCTGAAATATAGGGGCTATGTCCTCCTAACATTTACACTTGCTCAGTGAAAGTACTGATTCAACTGTCACCACACCTCAGATTATAATATTGGGGGTCAAATGATTTAGCTTTTAGTGGTCATTGAATTCATTTGCTAAAGTTAATATTAGGCTACGCATATCTCAGTCATTTCAAATAATATCCAGTAACTGAAGATTTCCTAGAATCAGGTATTCCAAAAGTGATTACCATTTACTAGTGAATTTATTTATTTATACTAAGAAAAAAAAGCATATTATAATCCATAAACACAAAATAAAAAAATGCCAGTCCGTGCCCTGCATTTACTGCCCCATCTAATCACACTTCACATTAATACTGATTTAGTAGGGGCCCATTTCCTCCATATCAACTATTTACACCAGTTAGTTAAGTGGAAGATATTACCAGGTAGACTGCAACTGCATTTTTAAAATAAACCATAAAAAGCATATCCTACAAAAAACATTCTTAGTACCTGCTGTGCTTATTACACCCACCCAGGATTATTTGCCCTTCTAAGTAGTGTACAATTTCACTATATCCAAATGCTGCGTGTTCCATAGTGCATAAATATCCACTTTATTCTTTGCCCCCTAAATAAAGACAATAACCCATTGCTAACTCTTAAACATTTATACACAAATTTTAGTGGCAGTCAATCATTTTATATGATATATTAAAAAATGGGCAATTATGTTACTTTCATCTCATGAACAGCTGCATTGGCTTTGTAAACTTCTATCCAAAACAGTGATTCTGGACAGGAAATGTCATATACTGCAATGACTATGAATTGCACAGCAATACTTTAGGTTTAATGTTTAAGACCCAAAATATTTTTTCCAAAGATATTATTAAATGCAAAGTTAAAGCTCATGTGTTTAATTGGTAAACATTTTATAACTCTCTAAAAAATTAAACATTTTACACTTTAAATTCCAAATGTATCATCTATATGATTTTGTTGAGTTCATGATAAAGACACCTAAAATGAATATCTAACAGTTTTTCCCCAAATTGTTACTAACTCCCAAAGTTATGACTGCATTTATTTGATAGACATCTTCTAATGCCATTACTTCTTCCGACATCTCCCAGTCAGGGGTCGCCACAGCAGATCACCTGTCTTCTCATGATTGGCAGTGGAGTTTTATGGTGTCAAGTTGCCAGCCCGGCACCCAACCTTCCACAGAAGGCACACACATGCACGGACGTATGCCTACGGACAATTTAGAGTGTCCAATCTACCTACAGCATGTCTATGGGATGAAACTGGAGCACCCAGAGGAAACCCACGTGACCACAGTGAGGACATGCAGACTCTGTACAGAAGGCACCCGAGCCAAGGATTGAACTGGAGAACCTCTTGCTGTGAGGCGTCAACACTAACTGCTGCACCACCTCAGCCACCCTCCTAATGCCATTACTAAGGTTTCATAATTTTTACACCAGATTTTCAAAATGCTGTTTATGAGACCTGCCTTATGCACAGCTGTATTGTCATTGCACATTTTTATGCAAAAAGTTGATTTTTAGATAGAACCATTTCACACATCTGAAAGCTCACATTTTAAGAAATAATTGCTCAGTGATACTAATAACTTAATGATTTTACCCATAAAAGGAGCATCCTTAAACTTTTGTTCCAGAATTTTGCAGCAAAAGCATACCTCTCAACCTCTTAGAGCACGAAATCTGGACAAAACCATACATAAAAGTGGGACAAAGGCCGAAATATGGAGAGAATTTTTAGATATTGCTCTTACAAACTTAGAAAGTTGATAGAATAACAGGTATTACATTAGAATAAATTTTCTGAAAGGTATGAAGTCTGAAAGTCAATTGTCTGTCATTGTTTTCTAACTTCAGTCTTAATGTTTTGCCACTAATTTGCCAGAAAAACACAATTTTATGAAAAACAGACGAAAAATATGAGGCAAAAATATGGACATTCTGTGAAAGTCTGTACAGCTGAGAGATATGAGCAAAATTCATGATACTGTATTTAATATGACAACCTTTTCCTTATGACTTTATGATGGCTCATCATATTTGGAAAACAATTTCTATAAGACCTCATAGACATCCTGACAAAAAACTTTGATGTAAGTATTTTGAAAGTCTGTCCCAAAGCATACAAATTGACAGTTATAAGCTTGCAGAGCATTTAAGGAAAGTTTCATTACAATATTTAATTATTTTTTAAATTTCACATTTTTACACTAAATGTAAAAAAATAATATATATTGGTAACTGTAGTCCCCTTGCACATTTGTATCCCAGAAGGTTGTTTTTTGATAAAAAAAAAATCATTTTGTATGACGGCTGCTAAACCACATTTTAAGATAGAATTACATATTGACATTTCATAATCTATAGCAGGAATCCATAAATCAACAACTCTGAAAGTCTAACTCAAAATGTTAGCAACTAGTTAGTAATGCTGTTACTCTGCCTTTAACTTAGAAAATATCTGCTTCTAGCTTTTCTGTATGCCAACATTTTTGCATCAGATTTGCAAAATGTCATCTCTAAAACATTATGTCATGAATATCTTCACCGTATGGGACCTTACATCATGAATATCTGCAATATATGGGACTTTACATTATGAATATCTGCACTATGTGGGATCTTACATCATACATATTTGTACTATGTTGCATCTTACATCATAGAATATCTGCACTAAGTGGGATCTTACATCATACATATTTGCACTATGTTGTATCTTACATCATAGATATCTGCACTATGTGGAACCTTACATCATGAATATCCCATTGTTCCAACCTGCCACCTTATGACTACTGTTTCACTGCTTGTTACCTACTGTCTCTTCATTTCACCTGCATAATTCTTATTATTAACTCTCCATGTTAACCCCCCCACACACACACACACACACACACACACACACACACACACACACACACACACACAAATCCATAGCAATAGTGGGTCAAAGAGGGTCGCTGTCCTTGGAGCAAAGCTGCATGAAGGTTTGACTGGCACTGTGGAAAATGTTCCAGTAGGCCCCTGCAAGCAGTATTGTCAATCTATTAAGCATGCAGAAACAAAGCACCCTGAACCACTGCTAGGTAGGCAAACAAATTTATTAAGCCGAACAGGGAGACTTTAGTTGAATACAGGGAATTATACTGGCAAGTGGTGTTGGAGGCCAGTAAATTCCCTGGTTTAAATGACATGATCTCACTTGCCCCTGTATTAAAAATGAGATCAGCAAAATTGTGACTTTAATGTGTAATAATCCTCCTTGTCAGTAGAGGGCAGTAACTCAATGCATTTCTATGTACAATGATTGTTTTTACTGGCTGTTTTTTTTTAAATTTGGATGAGTATATAAAAGCAGTTAACTGAATGTATTAGTGTAATCTGATGAAGTTGTGGACGAAAACGTATGGTGATTTGATTCAGCGTTATTTTTTCGAGTGAACTGTTCGGCTTAATAAATTTGTTTGCCTACCTAGCAGTGGTTCAGGGTGCTTTGTTTCTGCTTACTGGTTTGTTCTGCATCCTCCGTTTTTTGGTTACTAATCTATTAAGCATCCAGGATTATTTAAATGCCAGTCCATCAGTGTTTGTGTATTTAGGAACTGTTACAAGAGTTATAGCTCTTTGCTGCAGTTTATTAAAGAGCTGTTTTGTGCTCTTAGCAAATGTGTTAATACAACAATGTAATTTGCTGTTTATCTAACCTAAAGACATTTTTCCTTTGGTCCTAAACTCTGAGATTACTTTTTTTGGTTTGTTTCTGAGTGCACTTTTTCTTTTGTCAGACTCTTTGAGGGGACTTGAAAGCACCAAACCAACTTGCAATGTTGGTAAAGCTTTTTTATAATAGCGGTGTCTGTCTATTAGCTTGCACTCTGGTATGAGTTTTAGCATTGACTTCTGTTACAGATATGTAAAGCACAGAATTAAACTGCGAGAACAAAAGTATGAGCAACTAGTGCACAAATCAAGGCGTTAAAAAATCTGTAAAATCAACTATAGCATCAAGCCAGATTCCCAAAAGAGGATTTCTGCTTCTTTATACCAAACCTATTTTCTTAAAAGGCTTCCACAATGTCTATTGCTACCTGTGCTAAAGATGAAAGAGGCCTACTCCTGATTTTGAAAACCTTTCAAGCCTTTCTACACTGATAAACTTTGCATGTATACTTTGGTGGAGCATGCTAATGTGTACTTACAAAACAGTGGCATAGCACATCAAAGTCTAGGTTTTTTCAGTATAGAAAAGGGCTTCCTGTGTATGGCAGAATTATAACTGTAGGGATTATATGGAGAAAGCCAATACAGGTACAATGCAGTTGCTGACATTTATGGAGCCCTAGGAGTGTCATCACTCTTGGCAATGGTAGCTTACATAATCAAAGACAAAGCAGTTGTAGTCACTGAAATCACATACCATAGATGAGTGGAACTGGATTATACACCTTGAATCTTTTTTGCACTACAGCTGTATGTCTGTTGCTATACCACTATTATTAGCATGAAAGAATTTTCCCTTTCATGTCTGCAGTACTATTACTGACAAACAGGTGGTGCTATGTTCATAGGTTCATAGGTAGGTACTAGGCTATTAGCCCTAGGGCCTATATAAGCCTAGCCAAAAAGGTACCCTGGCTTTCGCCACCCAAGAAAATTATTTTCCTGTGCCCCTGTCGAGCAGAGCCACAGAAGTGATCCCTGGAGTGAATTTCCTATTTACCATCCAATCATCAAGATTTTTCTTGAAGAGTGCTAATGAGGAGCTCTGTTTGACATAGATAGGTAGTCTGTTCCAGAGTATGGGAAGTCTCTGGGACAGGAATCTATCCCTCCAGCATGTTCTGTTTATTGTGGTGACAGGTTTAGGTCCCTACAGCGTGTAGCTCGGAAGGATTGGGATTTCTTTAAGTGGAGCATGTCCAACAGCTCTGGGTTTGACATAGCTTTGTATGTTAGGCAGAGATTACCTCTGAGTAGGTGATATGCGACGGAGTAAAGCTGGAGTTTTTTGAGACGGTCTGCGCAGGGCATCTGTTTGAGGCCAGTAATCCTCTTTGTGAGGTATTTCTGTGGCCTTTCCAGTTATTGTAGATGTCTTGTGAGGTACATACCAAAAGGGGCATTGTACTCTATAATGGGTCTAATGATTGATGAGTAGAGAGGAACAATGACCTCTTATTTTCTGGTTGAGAAACCTTTTCTGATGAGGTGAGCCACGTAGAAGGATTTCCTGACCACTGTGGCGATGTGATTATCAAAGGAGAGATTACTGTCCACCTGTGTCCCAAGGTCTCTTATCACACTTTCGGCATTAAGTAGACTACCACTTATGTGGTAGTTCATGGGTACAGAGTTTTTACCAAAGGGGATGACAATACACTATTTGACATTGAGCTTCAGGCCATAGCTTTGACACCAGGCATCTGTCTCAGTGAGGCCCTTCTGTAGTATGTCCACATCGTTAGGAGTTTCGATTATGGCTCCTAGTTTGCAGTCATCTGCAAACTTTGTTAGCCAAAGACCGTCTGTGTTAGCCTGTACTTCAGAGAAGTAGATACCAAACAGGAGAGGACCCAGGACTGAACCCTGTGGTACTCCACTTGTCACTGGTCTGAAGTTGGATTTGGAGTCTGCTACTTTCACAGTGTGGGTTCTGTCCATGAGCCAGTTGGCAACCCATCTTGTGACATAGGGATTTATACCTAGTTTAGTGAGCTTATCTATAATTCCAGAGTGGGGGATGGTGTCAAAAGCCTTGACGAGATCTAGATAAGCTGCGTGAATCACCTTACCCTCATCTGTGGCTTTGGTGACTGCTTCAAAGAAGTCAATCAGGTTTAGGAGACATGATCTGCCTTTTACAAACCCGAACTGGGTAGGCTCCAGAGTTTGGAGATTACCAATGTCTTTGTTTATGAGTTCCATGATGATACGTTCCACGGCCTTGCAGACCAAGCTCGTCAGGCTAATGGGGCATTAGTTCGCAGGGTCCATCATGGCTCCCCTTTTGTGGAGTGGGATAACCATCACGGTGCGCCATTCAGTGGGCACAAAGCCTGAGGTGAGGCTATGATTGAACATGGTACATAGGATGGGTGCCAGTTCATTCTGTAGTTCATGTAGAACGCAGCCTGGGATATTGTCAGGTCCCATGGATGCTGTGTTCTTGGCTTTGAAGAGTGTGTTTTTTACCTGTGCAACCGTGATTACAGGAACTTTGCATTCTTCCAGTATAGAGATGGGCCCTCTAGTGGGTAAGAGGGGGTAAAGTTAGCACTGAACCTATCTGCCAGGATGTTGGCAATATCAGTTGGTTCTGTATATTTAATGTCATTGTGCTGCAACTCAGAGCAGATCTGAGTGTTGCCATTGAGATTCTTGACATAGCTATAGAATGCTTTGTGGTTGTCTTTAGAGTCAGTGTCAATTTTGTTTTCATAACTAGCTTTGGAGGATTTTATGAGGGATTTCAGCTTCTTACTGAGGTTGACCAGGGAGTTCCTCCAGTCATGGGGATTTTACTCTTTTTTGCAATAGTTTCTTTCTTCTGTTGTAGAGTTTGTTTATGGCAGAGGGCCACCAGATTGGCTTCCTTTTTTTGGTGGATAGCATCTTGGTTCCATTAGGGATAGCATGATCCATGCACTCGTGTAAGTGCTTATAAAGTGCACTTGTGTAGGATTCAGCAGTCGTACCTCTATTGTCCGTCTGCATGGGTGTCATGATGTTTGCCACTTCTGTCTTAAGAAGTATGAAGTTGTCTTTGGAGAAGGTTTTTACGGTGATTTCCCTAATTGGGGGTGGGGTGGGATGTGGATGTCTAGGGTGATTAGCTTGTGGTCAGATCTGACCAATGAGGAATTGACCTCTGGTGTGGAACACCGGTTGCCCATGTTAGTAATGACCAGGTCTAGGATATTGCTGCCCCTGGTGGAGGTGTGAATAAGTTGATCCAAGGCGTAGGAATTTATGAATTCCAGAAAACGTTGAGCAAAAGAGTTGGTACATGAGTAGTTTTCCCAGTTAATGGTGGGATAGTTGAAATCACCCATTATTAGGGTGTTGGGTTGTACCCTAATACTTTCCAGTGTATCAAGAAATGAGGAGTGGGAATCCTGGGGCATGGTGGGGGGGTCTGTAGCAAGCTACAATTTGGATTGCAGTCTTGTCCAGAGTTAGTTGCACTTGGATAATCTCAGATGCATTATGCTGTGCAACTAGCCTGGAGGTGTGGATATCCTTAATGAATATGGACACGCCTCCACCTTTAGTGCTTCATTCCTGGTTAGGTGGCTGAAAGGTGTGGTTTTATAGCCTGGTAACACAGGGGTGCTCTCTGGAGCTTTGAACCAGGTCTCTGTCACTGCACAGATGTCGATGTTCTCCATTTTAAGGAGTGCCTCGAGTGAGTGAATTTTGAGGTTTAGACTTGTAGCATTGAGTAGCATTACCCTCAGATTTTGCTTGCTTGTACCTGTTACAGTGGTGAATTTGTCATTTGAACCTTGCCTAAAAAAGGCACTATAGAGGTGGCAAGAGCCTTTGCCAGTATCCGGAATCCCAAGGGTGACAGGTGCAGGCCGTCTCTGGCAAAGCATCATGGTCTGTCGATCATGTCGTCCCAGGCAGACAAATACTGGATCCCCTTAGAATGACACCAGAAACTTAGCCAATTGTTGAAGTCAGTCGTTTTGTCCTTGTACTGTGGTATCATTCTGGGTGATGGCAGGATGCTACTCAGGGCTAGGGTCATACCTGCCTGGACTACAAGATCGGAGAGCTCCTCCATGTCTCTTTTCATGTAGTCCAGGGAGGTACGGCTCAGGTCATTCACACCAACATGGACAATGACAGTGTCATATTTGTACTTGTTGTGGAGTGACCAGAGTGTGTGCATTATGTGGCGGATCCTGGCAGCTGACAGGCAGTTGACTGTAACTTTCTCCTTGTTTAGCCTGGTGAGTGGAACATCAGTGTGCCTGACTATAGAGTCACCTATGACTAGAGTGTTGGGTGCGCTGTTATGCCTTATGGGCTGTGGTTGAGTGGCACACTGAGTTTGTGAGCTATGTGTCATTTGGGTTGTGTTGGGGGGTGGAGTTTGCTTGCATTTCTGCTTTGGAGGTCCCTGATGCTTGGACAGGTTTTTATTGAGAGCCTCCGCAAATGTAGGTGTGTGTTTTGTGTTTCTATGTGTGTGTTTTGGTGGTGTAGGTTTTGAGGGACTATGTGATGAGTGTGGTGTGGTGCAAGTGTTTACTTTCTCCTCTTGACTGTCTAGTCCAGTCTTAGGTGAAGAGAACTTTGCTTCCAGTTTGGCTATATAAGTGCATCTCTCACAGGTTGTAGTGTTGGATGGTAGGAGGAGAGGGTTGTCTGTGTACATGAGGCAATTGCTGCATTGCCCCAAGATGCCCAGATTCATGAGGTAGACAGGAGAAATCACCGGGAGCTGACCCTTAGACATGCCTGGATAGGTGCTCATTTATTAAGTATTAAAAACTGCTTTTCTCTAGACAAGTGAAGAAAGTTGAGTGTTGTAGTCATTTGCAGCTTATTTAGTGCTTACAACGAGTTCTGAACAAGTGCTGAGTTCAAATAAACAGATTTGAGTGCTGAAACCAGAAAACTGGCTAGTTCTAAGAAACAAAATTAAGCTAGAAGGCTTCCCTCCAACACAGAAAGGCTTGGGGGCTCAGAAGCCTACAAACAGTCTAGATCACTTACAGGAAAGGCAGGAAACAAGCTTATTCTTTTTTCTTTCCCAGATGCTCTCTTTGTACACAGTAGGAGTAACTGAAATCAGAATATGATCTCACTGTACTTAGTTGAGTGAGCAAATGAGATGGGCTCAGAAGGAGTATCCAAACACAAATTTACAAGAGGGGCGGGCAGCTTCAAAGCCACCAAGATTAACACCAAAACAAAAACAGAGTCAAAACTTCCAGTTCAGTTAATATTCAATGCAACACAAATAAATCAATTAAAATGCTGTATTATTTGAAAAAAGTGCAGATAAAAGGTACTTAAATTCTCTTATATGTCCATTTGAATACAGCTAGATCTTAACCGGCCAAAGCTCAGGTTTTAAGCAGAAAATATTCCAAAATGTATCACTTAAATAGGCATTAACAGGATATCAATGAATGAGACTACCCCAACTGCAATTACTGTCTATTCAGGATTCTAGCAGGCAATAAAATCTAGCAAACATTAACTGAAAAAACAGAGTCAAAACTTTCAATTCAGTTATTATTCAATGCAATACATATAAATCAATTAAAATGCTGTATTATTTGAAAAAAGTGCAGATAAAAGGTACTTAAATTCTATTATACATCCAGTTGAATACAGCTAGATGTTAGCCAGCCAAAGCTCAGGTTTTAAGCAGAAATTGGAGTTTTTGTTCTCTGAACATCAGGGACTATGCAGTGGGATTGCCTTTGGATTACACTATGAATAGTCAGTGTGATGCATTAACCTAAAGAGTGTTTCTATTACTTCTTGGTATAATGGCCTCCAAGGAGAGGTGTGAGCTTGCCTCAGCTTCAAGCATTAGTTAGGCATACTTTTCCTCACAGTAGGACTGGGACTTCATGCTGGTGTCACAGCTGAGTTGCAGATTCAGGGTAACATTACAGGACACAGTGGAGGTCTCTGCAACTCTACCCCAAACCTTTTGGAATTGGCGCCAGTGATTTTATAAAGAGATACTTGGTATGACAATTAAACTGTGGCTGTTGCTTTATGAAAATAAATGTGAATGTAATTTGATGAGACATCTTGATATTTGTGCTATTAGAATACATGTGCTAATAACATATTTTCCATTACACTGTGATTTTTTTTTCTATAATTTTTGTTCACCTTTCTATGTTTTAAATTTGTATTTACTCTTATTTAATTTGATTTTATGATTAAAACTTAAAATATTTTTTGCTCTTTCTTTTCTTTCGACTCTATTAGTACATTTATGCATTTATCCTCACTTATCCAACAACTTTATTTTTTTCTGTTTGTTTTTTAGCAATTAATAAAGATGAGCAAGCCTTCAATACTGGTTTACGCTCTGATTAATAAACATCATCTAGCCCAGGTTAATGATTAAGTATTACCTCACAGTTAATTACTGCACTATTGTTTCTTTACTCTATGTTAATTTGCTGTTTCTATAACTTCTTTTAATTGTGTTGTTGCAGCTAGTTTCCAGTGCAAGTCATAATTTGGCATTGACTAATACTTGTTCAGCCTGGCTGTTGCAAGTAAAAGTTTATATTTTAATGCATTACTGATTGGACTATAGGGTTAAAGAATGAGGGTCAGAGTCACTGCTGGCACTATGGAACAGCTAGAGTACAGATGGTGGCTCATTTAACAAACTGACAACCACATGCTGCAAAAATAGAATTGTGTGTGTGTGTGTGTGTGTGTGTGTGTGTGTGTGTGTGTGTGTGTGTGTGTGTGTGTGTGTGTGTCAGATGGCACTCCTTAAACTAAAGGAATAGCATAAAGAGCAGCAATACCCTATGCTATATGTTCATATGACACAGTGAACACTAATCTTAATATAAAATATTTGTAATGAGTTGGGTGGGTTAGAATACCAAGAAGAAGGGCACACAGCAAGATGATGTGGCGTTTCCTCAAGTACATTGGGGTTTGCCCAGTTTAGAAGAGGATGGCTATAATATTAAAAGGGAGCACAGTTTTGGGAGCTGTTTGCTCAATTAATTGACAGTACTAGAAACATGCAGGAAGGAGATTCAATACCGAAAACCCACACAGTATTGCAGACTGTATATCATTTTAACTTAACTGATCTAAAAGAATTTAGGAAGAAGGATTGTAATATGAAAACAGCACAGAACACTGCAAACTTATTGGCAAAACTTTAAGTGTACAGATGTTACTAAATGCAGTTTATATTTTAGTACGTACATATAGGAAGTGGATTAGACCAACAGAGTACAACCCATCTTGTTAGGAGGCAGTATTTTATTAAATTACATGATCAGAGTCGTGCAGTGTGCAATTGATAACAGCAACAAACGAAGAACTATTGGATGGCAATTATTTCATATCATGTTTTCTTATTCCTCTGTGCTGCAGTATTACATGTACAAGATAAGGTTGCAGTTCAAAAGTACACAAAGTGCTATAGACAAGGTGCTCATGTATGCTGATGGAGCACAAGAAGACAGAGGTGCAATCTCACCAAAAGAGGAGTGCACAAAGCTGTTTAAGGTTTATAATGTAATGCTGAAGGTGCACAATAAGGCAGAACTTGGAAGAACTATAAACTTTTCCCCAAAGGTGGTGGCTGTAGGCAGAGTAGATTATTGCTGCCAGCTTTACTCTGTTCAAAAATGTTTTATCCATTCCTGCAGAACAATGCTCATTTGCATGTCATTTAGCCTTTGCTATTTCACACCTCAACAGAGAGTATGGAGTTTTGCCATTGTTGTTTGTCTTTTCGGCTTTTCCCGGTTAGAGGTCGCCACAGCGGAACTCCGGTCCGCTAATGATTGGCAGTCGAGTTTTATGGTGCCGAGTTGCCAGCCCGATGCCCAACATTCAGCGAAGGCATGCCCATTCACGTATGTCTTTCAGAGGCCACTCGACTGTGGGGAGGACATGCAGACTCCACAAAGAAGGCACTCCAGCCGAAAATCAAACATAGGTTCATAGGTTCATAGGTAGGTACTAGGCTATTGGCCCTAGGGTCTATATAAGCCTAGCCAAAAAATGTACCCTGGCTTTCGCCACCCAAGAAAATTATTTTCCTGTGACCCTGTTGAGCAGAGCCACAGAAGTGATCCCTGGGGTGAATTTCCCATTTCCCATCAAATCATCAAGATTTTTCTCGAAGAGTGCTAATGAGGAGCTCTGACATAAATAGGTAGTCTGTTCCAGAGTATGGGAAGTCTCTGGGACAGGAATCTATCCCTCCAGCATGTTCTGTTTATTGTGGTGACAAGGTTTAGGTTCCTACAGCGTGTAGCTCAGAGGGATTGGGATTTCTTTAAGTGGTGCATGTCCAACAGCTCTGGTAGAGAACCTCTTGCTGTGAGGCAACAACGCTACTGCTTTGCCATTGTATGGGTCTGTATTTGAAGTTATATGGCATAATGTGGATCACTGGTAGACTTGGAGATGCAGCTATGCTACAACAGCAGTGACAGCTGTGCATAAATGGCATGACAGAAAGTTGTTGCATTTTTCCTTTGTGTGCATATGTGCTGGATGGGAGGCTGGGGGATCTCAAGCTGCTATTATGTCAGACCAGAGCAGGCACTCTCTTGCCCCAATACCTAAATAACCAAATTATAACAGTTTCTGTAGAAAATAGTGACATACAAATGTTTAATTGCTTTAGTACTACTCTTTTTGCTTTTCTGCTTATTTGCAAAGTGTCTGTGCTCCAGCTTCCTGCTTGGTTGCAGTAACATATTATGCTTGCATCTACACTACACAACTGTGTCTAAATCAGTGTTTAGCTTTTCCCTAATTTCTCTGCATACTAACCCTATGCAGGTTATAACATGCCTCTTAATCTTACCTAAAGACTGCATTATTCTAAGCAGTAACACAGTAAATTATGTACTAATCTGGCTGTTCCATGTATGGCATTAGCTTAGAATGCATTCCAACATGTATGCAGTAAAAATATTCAGAACCTGCATTAAAAAGTTCAGGAAAAACTGCATTAGAATGATATAACATTGTTCTACAATTCTTTTTTTTTTTCTCTGAGAAGAATTTCAGCTGACCATATGAAACAATTTAATGTAAATAGCACAAATAATTGTTAAAAATTCAAATGACCACTTGCTTTTGTTTTATTTTTATGAGTATTTATTATTTACGTCCCACTATCACATCATACTCATGAACTCATATACCCATTCACCTGCATGCATGATCAAACACACACACACACATGCGCACACACACACACAAAATTACCCCCACCCCTATGTCTTCACCAAACTTACCTGCACCACGATGGCTTCAGGAATGAGTGGGTGCCTGATGTTTTTGGATGTCACTCACTGTTTTCCTCCAATAGTGGAAGATTATTGTTCAGCAGCAGAAATCGGAAGCTGCTTACATTTCCAGGGGAGAGCATACAGCCAATTAAAATTAGCCACTTCCATGGATTACCACATTGGCATGCATAGTGGAACCACCCCCTGTCCTAAGGTTCACACTAGCTGTCAACCTCAGCTGTTGGGTGGTCTAAGAATTAGAAAGGCTTCCTGTGAGTAGGAAAATGGCTATAAGGTTTTCCACTCATGATGAGCTTTTCTGAATTCCAGTGACACACACACACACACACACACAAACAATGAATATGCATTATGACAGATGAGCAGATATACAATACAACTTCTTCTTCAAAAGTTGTATTTTAACCCATTCTTCTATATTTATTTCTCTTCCGTGGATGTAAAGACTCTCCTTTTTGTGTATACTTCTTAACTATTAATTAAATCCCATGATATTACATAAGAGACACAACCCTCTTTTTTTCCAAATTATTCTTTGTATTTCTTCTTGTTTTTTAGCAATGATTGATTTCAGCAATGATTATGTGGGAGGGAGGGAGGACTACTGGCATTAGAAGATGTGTCTACTGAAAACTCATAATCCACTCTCATCACTAAATACATGAAATTATAATAAAAATAAATAAAATTGAAGAGTACAAACACAAATCATGCAAGAGTGCACGCACAGTAACACATTATATATTATGATCTAACAGAAAATATGAAGTATAACTGTATCTACAATCAGATCAGCTGAGTCAGGCATAATGTCACACACTGGGATAGTTACAACATTAAAAGCATAAATAAGAATTTCCTGCTTCTACTTCAAAGACTTAGGAGAAGTCAAATTTAACCCCTTTATCAATACCTATTTAAGCAACACGTGCTAAAGACTGTCTAGGTACTGCCTTTAGTAATTTTATAGCTGTGATGGTTTCTGGGACTGACAGCACACACACAAACACAACACACATTCATTTTTCCATAAAATAAACTACCCAAAAAACAGCAGTCATTATTTTTAAATGAAATGTCCTCTCTCGTGAATTCTGTAAACCCAGTGAAGTGTTTAAAATGACATGGACAACTTCAGCAATGCTTTGAATAACCAGACTTTGACAAGCAAATAGACTTGACACTTGTGACATGACTACTTGTATGGTGGGAAATTGTAGCATTAATAATACTATCTTCAGCAAAGGATCACAGAGAAAAGTTGTCTGACAAACTGTCATGCCCCAGCAGGGACAACTGATTCTCAGTGATTCTCAAATTAGCTACACTCAGATTCTGTCAGTGCTTCATCATATCCAAAAATAATCTTGATATATATATGTAGTATCATGTAGTTAAAAAAATAATAAGTATTTCTATTAAATGCACACTGTTTTGTATCTTTAACCAGTTAGGATTGTATGGCAGGTACTCATCAGATAATACATCCTTCCAATGCAATATTCAATGAACACAGACCAAAAAAAAAATAACTTGGCACATGTTTACCTGATTGAAAGAGTCACTTAAACTGGATGCTTTTAACATGCTGTAATGTGTATTAATATTTTATGATTTTCATTTTCCCAATAATTTACAACATTTAGCTGAAACTTTTTGTTTTCATGTTACACTACATAGTGATTCCTCTGCTTTAGAGTTTGACACCCTCCTTCACAGATACAAATTGCTTAAAAAACTTATTGTTAAAAAAAAAGAAAAAGAAAATCCTGCACTAGTATATGCATCCTTACTTTCCCAATGTACATGTAGCAAACAGTGACTTACAAACGTCAGGCACTGCTGGTTGATCACAACTGAGGAGAAAGGACAGAGAAGGCTATACAGTAATATCTCTGCAAACTGCATCTTGGCTAGAATCCTCTGACAGTTCTTAGCGCCCTTCCAGGTGGAATGTACCTGGTTATTACCCAGCTCTGGTTTTAAGATGCCAAATTAGGATCATTAGAAGACCGTGTGAAGCAGGCTAATCTGCTGTTTGTTCTTATGTCACAGCTATCAATTATATTTAGCTGCAGGTCATCCCGTCCCCCCCTTTAAATAACCACACCAACCACATAAAGCCATTTGATGACCTTTATTAAAATCTTTATACAGTGAACTCATACACACGAAACAACATTAGTTATCTTCCTCAGCAATGATGATCTCAAGGCAGTGTCACTACTTACCCTGGATGAATTTACCTCAGGGCAGCATACCTACTCAACCTGATACCTCCTCCACTGGGGCAGCGTACCTATTCACCCCACAGAAAGAGGCAGCATACCTACTCACCTCACCTCCAGACCAAACCATTAACCAATAACCACCTTCTTTAGAGGGGAAACAGAAGAGGACAATCCTGTCCCTCTTCTCTGCCTCAAATTGCCCACATCTTCCATCCATAACCAAAAAAGGAAGGGTGGGAGGGCCACCAACTCACCCCAAATGTGCCTACTTCCTTTAATCCCTAACACTTAATCCTGCCAGAAGTCCCTCCTTCCCCTACCTCACTTAATTTCACTTCTCCCTTTCTCTTTAACCCTTTCACCACCACAATCCCACTATTCTATCCAACTACAAATCCTCATATTAATTCCGACCTCTATACCCTCCCCACACTCCTTTACCCTCATTCATGGGACCGGGACATCTTAGTTTGTCCCAAACTACATTTGTCCAGTCACCCCTTTAAATAACCACACCAAACACGTAAAGTCATTTGACGACCTTTATTAAACTCTATATACAATGAACCTATACACACAAAACAACATCAGTTATCTTCCTCAGCAACGATGATCTCAGGGCAGTGGCACTACTCACCCTGGATGAATTTACCTCAGAGCAGTGTACCTACTCACCATGAAATTTCCTCCACTGGGGCAGCGTACCTACTCACCCCACATAAAGAGGCAGCATACCTACTCACCTCACCTCCAGACCAAAGCATTAACCAATAACCACCTTCTTTAGAGGGGGAACAGAAGAGGACAATCCTGCCCCTCTTCTCCACCATCAGCCTGGTCCCCAGGCTGTTCCCCTCCTAAACACTAGCCACAATCATGTCCTCTAAAAAGAGCTTCAAATGTAAATTAAAAAGATCCAATCCTACGTCATTAAGGTGTACTCCATCCGTTCGGTACCAAGACTCCTCTCCATCCCCAAACTCTATGGTCAGTGGTATGCATCCCCAAAATTCTTAATTGCCTAGCCAGCCTTTGATTGATGCACCTTCTGACCCTTTCAATTTCCCTATAACTATATGCACTCCTCCAACACAAATGAGGAACCAACTCTGACCACACAGTTTCCATACTTGGGTACAATGCCTGTAATCTCTTCAAATCCTGAAGAATAATGTCCACTAATTGTTTTTTGGAAAAAATGCTCAAGTCATTGCCCCCCGCCCCCCTCCCCAAATGAATGACTAGTATAGAAGGATAACCCATCTTCAATTTAGCCCTCTCAAATTCATGCAACAGCCTATCCCACCTAAGACCCCTAATATCATGCCAAGTCACTGACCATTGTGATAAACCCAAATTTTCCCCATCATCCCTAACTAAAGCATGCTTCTCTGCCCAGTGGATATATGAATGCCCCAAGATGATAATGCGCTTCCCTAAAAGAAAAGAAGAGAAAATTAATAATCAGACCACAACTTGTCTAATATATGACAAAAATGCATTTGAAGACCACCTCCCCACTCTCTTAATCAATTCAATGGAACTACCCTCTCTAGCTAAATCTGAGGCCCTACTGATCCTGAACGAGTGAGCTGCAAACCTCTCTGCCAGAAATCCCATGCAACGTAAAACCTTCCTCACCAAACTTATGAATCTACTACTCAACACCACTTTCCCATCCATTGAACCAAAAATTAACTGATCCACACTCCCCTTCCACCTCTTCATAAATTCTTTAGCCCACATTACGGGACAAAGGCAAAGATTCCTGTCACGTTTAAGCACCACCAAGTATCCCCTACCCAATTGATCTGTCTTACTCCTCCTTAATGCAATAGTAATCTCTCCCTCCCCTATGATAACATCCTCCCAACATAACGAGCCTAACAACTCCGAAATACGGAAAGTGCCAAAATATAACCATGTACATAACGCACCTCACATGAAGTAATCCAAAGACTCCCCTTGTAACAAACCTAACCCTCTCAACAAAACTTTCAATATAACCCTCGTGAGTGGCCATTGAATATCCCTACTTTCCACCACCACTCTCCCCCAACCCCTCAGCATACACCCTAATGTCAAAGACTTAGTGAAATCCTGCAACCCCGCTACCTTAACAAAAATGCTAATTGCAGCCAAATCCACCTTAACTGTCTGCAAAGTCTTGCCTAGCCCCCAAGCACGAGATACATATCACAATAGTAATTCCTCTGACCATACCCCTTCCTCTTCTTGCAGCTGCAAAATAAACTGATTAAAATCAGAAAGAGCCCTAGCATATGCCTTCCTCATAGTAGGGGCCCAGGAATGCCATACTAATTGCCTGGCTACATCGACCCAAGATTCCACACCTCCTCTGGCAGGGTTTCTGGCACCTCCCCCGCCCATGGAACCAATGTTCGAAACCTGTAAAACTGAAATCGGGACAAGCTATCAGCAATCTCATTCCTTATGCCAGGCAAATACACTCCTATAAAGGAAACATTTATTAAGAGACTCTGCAAAACCAATTTACGTAATACCAACAATAACAAACCCGACTTAGCCGTCTTCTTCTGTAATACTCTCACTACAGCCATATTGTCAGAGTGAAAAACTACACGTTTTCCCTCAAATACTCCTTCCACACCACAGAAGCTGCCCATGTAGGCATCAACTCTAGAAAGGCCATGTCCCACTTTCATACCTCCTTCCAATCCTGCAGCCATTCAGCCACAAACCACCGACCCCCGAAATAGGCCCCCATACCAGCACCCCCAGCTGCATCCGTAAACAACTGAAGTTCCTCCTGCCCCACCCAGTCTGACTGCCAAAAAGATATCCAATTAAATTGTTGCAAAAACCCATCCCACAACACCAAGTCCTCCCGCACCAGCTGGGTCACCCTAACCCAATGGTGTTTACTCTGACCCCCTTTCAACAAATATGCCACTGACATACAAAAAGCTCACCCTGGGTGCACCGCTCAACAGGAAAAATTCAAAAGCCCCAGCAACTCCATAACTGAACAAATCCTATCCTTACCCAACACCAAATGTACAGCCAAACTAAGCCTCTCTATTTTATCATCAGGTAGGCAAAACAGTCCCGCACCGCATCAACTGGTTAGTCCCAGAAATTCTAATGCTCTTGCCAGACCCTCCATCTTATGTTGAGCCAATGGTACCCATAACTCCTCACACAACGTAAACTACCGCAACCCCTCCTGTGCTCCTACCCTTCCTTCGCCCACCAACAAAAAATCATCTAAATAAAGCACTGCCCTTTGAATTCCCACTCTCTGCTGCCAAATCCAATGCAATACTGTACTGAACTTCTCAAAAGTTGCACATGCCACTATACAATCCATAGACTTAGCTTTATCAAAGTAGTACTTATCACCTACCCACATACCCAGTAGTGGCCAATCCTCACTCCTAATAGGCAACAATCGAAAAGCTGACTCAATGTCAACCTTAACCAACCATGGCTCCCTGAATTCCCTAATCACTTTCACTGCATCATCTAAGGAAGCATAATGCACCCTATCCGCCTCTTCTGCAATAAAATCATTTACTGACTTCCCTTCCAGATAGACAAGTGATGTATCAATCTGAATTCCCCTGCCTCTTTCTTCGGCACCAACCCCAAAGGCAACACCCTGTAAGTACTGAAAGGCAGACTGTCAAAAGGACCCAATAACTGCCCCGCCCGACACTCTTTCTCCACTAAAAACTCCAAGATGTCCTCTTTACCTTGAATAGATTGAAGATTCTTGCAACCCCCCCCACCCTCTCCCATGGTGGACTTTATAGGAACCCCCCCCCCGAAATCCTTGTATTATCTCATTTTTGATGGCCAGACCTGGAAACAGAAGAAGCACATTCCGGAGAACCTCCACCTTAATGGGGAACGGCACCCCTTCCTCTATTGCCTCTAAAGAACCTGAGTCCAAATCCCCGGGACCCTGAAAAATTACCCCTACCCCGGACCGGTTGAAAGCCTTGCCCACCAAATCCACCCTCATGACCCATAACATTAGAGTTCCAGGTGGACAGGTCTTGCCAACCACAGCCCACAGCCGAATGACTACCTCCACATCTTGAACCAACATATGCAAATTTGCACCCCGACCATGAACAGGAACCACTATTGAAAGACCAGCACAAACCCGCTGCTTCCTCCCCACTCACCCTTCTGTTAAAGCCACTGTAACTATCCATCATCATAGCCAACCATAAATCTGGATGACGCACCTCCCAGCGGAGTGACTGGTCCACAGCCTTCCATTTGCAGAAATGCTTATCGTGCCAAAGCCACACATTACCCGGCCTTAACATTGTGTCTCATGAATGGTAAGGAAATAGCCTAGAAGCGGCAGGGCCAAAGACCCATCCTTCTCCAGATGCACTGCCATAAAATAAATAAACAGTTAAAACCAAAAGTTATACCAAACCACTGTAAAATACAAAACAGTCCACGGACTCCTTGTACCAGCAACCAGACAGAAACGTTATCTGAATGCAAATTTATTTTACTTTACAAGCGTTTTCGCCACAGAGTAACGTGGCTTCTTCAGAGAAAATCATTAACAATGTAAACTTTTGCACACTCTTTTTATAAAGCTCTAAAGGGAAGTGACATCACATTAATTAAAAATTCATTGAATTCACTTTCATTAAAATTATATAGCATAAAAATGCCAATTTTGTATAAAACAAAACCAATATTTTATAAAAAGTGTTATCATACCACAAAACAAGTTCAAAACCAGATAGTTAAAAATTCTATAATCATATAACATTAATGACTCTAACTAATTAAACTAAAAAATAACAGACCAGTTCGATAGCTCTACTTTCTAAACGGTCTTTTTATGTTAATTGTTATTTGTTTTTATCGCTATTAAAGAAACTTTTTGATTGAAACAAGAACCCACAACAAAAATATTGTGTGTTAAAATATTGATGATACATGGTCCTATGCTAAGTGGGCATTCACTTACAAAAACAAATGCAAATTAGCATTCATTAAGTGACCAAGGTCAAACAGCCTACTACACAAAGTTGCCCCTAATTAACATTAAATAAAAATTAAGTGCGCCATGGTATATAAACCACGGTATCCTACCTCAAATAACTCCTCATTTTCAATACTGCAGAAATATTGCAGTTTTCATTGAGACCCGGATAGCAAAAAGCAAAGCATAAAGCCAACCACCCAATTATCCTATGTCCTAGGGCGAAGCTTACCTACCCTCTGTCTTCCCAATGCCGCTAAAGCCACCAACAGGTCCTGGCTATTAGAGGACTCTGCTTCCTCTAGCCATTGGACCCCTTCCACATCAATCAGCTCAAACAAATCCACAAACTCTCCTTTCCAAATTTTTTCCTTAACCGAGCCCGGAATTTACGGAGTCAAGAAAACCACTCCTGTCCCCTGTCCCAAAGACTGGGTAGCCAACCAGTCCCTCGGACGCAGCCCAAAGTCAGAGCCTACCTCTGAGTGCAAGACCAAACTGTCCCTGGAACCACCCCCGTCGCATCTCCAACTGGGTACCTGGCACCCTGTGCTAGTTGCCTCTGAGCATCACTTGCACACCACCCCCAAGGTCCACAACTAACAAGTCTTTGTCATCCCTCCCCCTACCCCTAGCTCCCCAGACAATGCTGCCATAGTAAAACCATTATCTGCACCTTTGTCTTGAGATGTACTAAGAACCGGTGTATCCACTGCCACCACCTGCTTCAATGCCTGTTGCTTTTTCCCTTGAGCTGGGGTTCTCACTGTGGTGTGCCACCTCTTCTGACCCGGGGTCTGTTCTGGTTCCTGTACCACCTCAGATGTTGCTGCCTCCTGGAACAACTCCTCTGCTTGGGCTACAATAGCTTGCCATCACTGTCTTAGTTCTGGTAAGTTGGCCATCTGCAAAAAGAGAAGCACAATATTAAAACTGTTCCACAAACCCAACTGCCCTACTCCCCCCAACCCCTATGTTGCCTTGCCCTACCACACTCTGCCAACTCCCCTACGTACCTATACTCTGCAGTCAAAAACCACCCCTTGCATAGCTTACCTACTTATCATACAGTGTAATCATTAACTAATGCACTTATATTTTGCCCATACATTAAAATATGCCCCTGCCTGGCACACCCTTCACCGGCACACCCAATCAGCCACACACTCCCTACAGCTATCAGCCACACACTTCCCTATAGCTACCAACCCCTTCCTAACACTAGAATATCACCTGTCTATAAATATCCATCCCTATCTATATATATATATATATATATATATATATATATATATATATATGTATATATCTACAAAAAAAATCCTGTGCATCTATCTTTCTACCCACATACCAGCCACCCAATCCTAGCACCATTCAACTACAACTGAGCCTGTAACACTTTTCTCCCAGAACGACAGTCCATTATCCCTATGAGAGGTAATGGCCAGGAACAGCAGTGCGCATGCACAAACTGGCCCCCGGACCCAACGACCGCAAAAACAGCAGCGGCTGCCCATGAAACCACCAGGGAGGATGGAAAGGATTTCCCACCACTACCATCACCAAAGCAAGGACATAGGGACAACCACTAAGGTCGCGACCATCATCCAGCCTGCACGGACAAAACCAGGAACGACACTGGGGACCAAGGAAAGGACAGAGAACCCCACGAACCCACCAGGGAACATGAGAAGATCATCTGCCATTACCCCTAATGCTAATAGGACCGGATTACAGCAATGAACCCCCCACAGCCTACCATGACCACCGGAGGAAACACTTTTCCTTTTACAAAATTGAGGAATGACACCAGAGACCAGAGAAAGGACACAGAAGCCCAAGAACCCCCCAGAGAGCATGAGAAGATCATCCTCCACTACCCCTAATGCTAATGGTACTGGATTATGGCGATGGACCCCCCCCCCCCACAGCCTACTACAACCACTGGGAGAACACTTTTCCTTTTTTTTTTTTTCACAATGGATTGCCCGGCTTACCCACATGGATGCTAACCGACCGCATGGCCCCAGACGGGAAGGAAGTAATGACAGGCCCAGCCTACCCACATGGGTATTACTCAACCATATGGCCCAACTGGGAAAAAAGGCCCGACGCATCCCATGGATGACAGGGAACAACCTCAGTGGCACCAGATGACCACAAAGACCCCATCCACCATGGCCGGCCCTACCACCCAACTGGACCCACCACTGGACCACCAGGAAGCCCTCAACCATGAAACAAATGCTCCAGGACACCAGGAAACATCCACTGCAACACCAGACCTACCAGACCCCTGGAGAATTGCACCAGCACCCAGGTAAGCCAAGCCCCACACTCACACAAACACTACCCCCAACCATTCACCCACACTGCTCTCAGTAATCCTTTCACCCTTCCCTGCCAGTAAGTCCTATCCCCCAACCTATATTCCCAAACTACATCCCCACATTAAATTAATCACTACAGAGAAACACCAAAAGTGAGAGGAGGGAACTAACCCAGTCAACTTAACCCCTTCTCTCCCCACCATCCAAGGCCTACCTGCATCCACAATACCTACAGGTCATCTGGGCGTAAGCTAGTTGTTACTGCACCACCAACTCACTCCAAATATGCCTACTTCCTTTAATCCCTAACACTTAATCCTGCCAGACATCCCTCCTTCCCCTACCTCACTTCCTTTCTCCTCTCCCTTTCTCTTTAACCCTTTCATCACCACAATCCCATTATCCTATCCATCTACAATTCCTCACATTAATTCTTACCTCTATACCCTCCCCACACCCCTTTATCCTCATTCATGGGAATGGGACAACTTAGTTTGTCCCAAACTACATATACTGAGAGCTACAAGAACTGCGCAGCTCCAAATAATGAATGGAAAGCTGTTTTAATGTAAGCTACCAGGCACCTCTTGCATCCATTTTTAATTCAGAATTGTTTGCTTGGGATTACATAGACTTTGATGCCATTCATGCTACCATTGTTTTGCTCTGCCTTATTGTGTCTTCACTCCTTTATACAGTTTCCTTAGGTCAGATAAAGTACATTTTGCCACTTTAAGGTAAAAATTGAGAAAATACCTATAAACCCTCCACATCTATAGTTGAGAATGTATAGCACTACTTTCGTTGACTTTTTCTTAACTTGTCAAAGGTATAGCAATAAGTTGTGAACCAAAAAGGAAATATAACCTTCTTAAGATGCTGTAAGTGTGTGTGTGTGTGTGTGTGTGTGTGTGTGTGTGTGTGTGTGTGTGTGTGTGTGTGTGTGGGTGTGTGTGTGTGTGTGTGTGTGTGTGTGTGTGTGTGTGTATGTGTGTGTGTGTGTGTGTGTGTGTGTGTGTGTATAAAAGATGAATATATATATATATATATATATATATATATATATATATATATATATATATATAGATCTGATATAGATTAGATATAGATATATTTATAGAGATAAATCTACACACACACACGCACACACACACTGCTTGATAGATTAGATATATAGCTATATAATGAAGTTGGAAGATTTTCATTCAGTAAAATAGCCCATAGGTGGAGCCAGAGAGGACTGGAAGACCTGCCATGTAACTTGATAACCTGTTGTAGGAGCCAAATAATCTTCTTCTTCCGGCTTTTTTCCGGTTAGGGGTCGCCACAGTGGATCATCTGTCCGCTCATAATTGGCAGTAGAGTTTTTTATGGTATCGAGTTGCCAGCCCGGCGCCCAACCTTCCACAGAAGGCACACACACTCATGCACTCACTCCTATGGCCAATTTAGAGTGTTCAATCCACCTTGTAGGAGCCAAATAATAACTTCTATAAAAGAAAAAAAAAGGAAAGCTGGAAACAAAAGAAATGTTTGCCTGTCACTGCAAAGAGATTACACAGGGATGCTGGTAGGTGACATGCTCCACTGGAAAATAAATCCCAGGCAAGGGCCTGTCCAAGAGTTGAATTCTACAGACTTTAAAAAGAAGGAAAACTAAACTCAGGTGTACCTAGAGTACCAGAGAGGCTAAGAGGATTGTAGGAACATATTCTGAAGCCAGTACAGAGACTTAGGCAAGGAAAGCATGGACATTTAGCTTAAATGAGACTAAAAAGATCTGTGAGTTGTTTGATATTAGTGAGATTGTTATTTAAATGTGACACTTTTTTCTTTATCTGAAAGTTCAATTAGTTATTAAACTTATATATGTACGTGCAAGTCTTCTTCAGCAAAGGTATGATTAAGTTATAAATGCAGTCTTTATGTGCTTTGTGAAGACCAAAAACTGGTTGTACATGTGGTTTGTGCAGTCGAATGAAAATAGTAAATAGTGGAAGGTGGAAATGCACCGTCACTTCCCCAATATGGGTTTTCAGGGAGCCTCAAGACATCTCTCGCTCTCTCTTTGTCTCTGTGTCTCTCTCTAGGTGCATATGTGTGTATAAAGAAATAGATATAGATATAGATATAGATATAGATATAGGTATAGATATAGATTAGATTCAGTGATGCCTCATATGAAATCTGTTAACCTTCATTACTGGAAGCACATACAGTATGCCATCTGATGGAAAGGAAATATTCCACAGATATGGGGCATTAAACTACTTTATATATGTAAATGCAGTGAGTTGAAAGCTTCTGGTGCATTCTCCGAAGTAATATTCCCATACTGCAACTGAATATTGGAAAGGACTTCAGTACTTCACCATCTATCCTAACATCAGCATCTCTTCCCAGAGTAGTAAACCTACTGAGGACTTTTATTTGCTGCAGCATAATCTAGTGAACATGTGCAATGCTAGATGATCAGTTAATTATATAAAACTGCAACCACTCTGAAAGTTACCCCACCTCTATGTAGTCCGACCCCATTTCAATTAGCCCCACTATTTAAATTGTTGCATGCAGTCCCACCTTGGTTTGAGCTCATCAGCTGTCCCTGGTCTTGCCTATTTATAACACTTTCAAAAGCTGAAAAATTATAGCTAATCATATTATAGTAAACTGTTTCTCTGTGTTTTTTTCACAAGATTATCCAGAGACAGGGTAGTGGCATTCATTGATAAGTATATCTTTTGAAATGCTCTGCACTCGCTATTTTAATTAAAAATTAAGTTGATATAAAGCATAACTAATTTGATGTAAAATTTAAATAACAGTATCTCCTTTTGCAGATATTAAATATTTAAAAAAAATCCTTATTTACTGATTACCTAGGCAACATTTGTCTCTTCTTTAGCAATGACTGTCCTCTGTAACTTTATTTGGTATCATGACTTTTATATTCAGTGGTCTGTCTGGAATTTTAAAATATTAGGGTTATGTGTGGTCTGTGTTTTATTTTTCAGTAAGTTATGTGTTTACACATGTTATATTTCCTGATGCGTATTATTGCAATGCTTCAGTTTCAGGATTATTATTTTTTTATTTTTTAGCCAAATGATATTTTATTTATATATTGAATTTGTTTACCCGGATAGTCTGAATGGGTAAACAAGTTGCCCCCTTTTCAGCAGTGGCCCAGGGAAAAAAGCCCCATAATAAAATGAGTTAAGAGGAAAACAATAATTAATGCATTTTTGACAATAAGCATAAATACATTTTAGGTCAATGTAAGTTTGTCACAGTTTGATAAATATTTTTTACACTTGATATGGAAATAGAACACAGTAGAATAAAAATGTCATACACTGTTAAATCTGAAGACAAGTAAATGAAAACAGATTATGATTGCTGTATAATGCAATTTGTTACAACCCTTTATGGCAGAAGATTTCATGTAAATTGTGAGGCTGGCAATATGTGTAAGAGGTACCATTAAGTACAAAGAGTACTAGAACAGATTGTGGTTATACCAGGAGGAGTATGAAAGCCATTTAGTGAATGGCTATATAGATAGAAGAGAGGCCGAAAAAAATAGGCTGAGAAAGAGGGTGGGTGGGCAGCATTTAGGTTTTCTTAGGAGAGGTGCGGGAGCATTGCCAAGTATTTCAGGTAATCCTTTAAGTATAGTTTGAAAGGCTTCTTGTTTTCTATTATTCTGGGAGAAAGGTGTAGAATTCCAGGTTTTGAGAGAGAAGAGAAGTACAGAGAGTCTGCAGCAGTGTTATTTGATATAGTTATGGGTAGCAACATTTCTTAGTAGAGTCTAATGATATTTTGGGGCTGTAGAGTTGGAGAAAATTGTTTAAACTTGGGCATGTGTCTGTGTCATATATGGGTTTATTTGTCATGATAAGATGTGAGCAGATTAAATAGTGCCTTAATTCCAGCCACTGAAGTTGCTTTAGTGTGAGGCAGTGATCTGTCCTAAAATGATGAGCAAATTTTGCAATTTTATTATAGCACTCATCAACTAAGGACAGTTGATTGGATTGCAAATTGACAAGTATAGGGGTTGTCTATAGCAGAGTAGGAATGAGAAGAGAAGATGCAATTATTATCCTAGTCTGATCTGTTAGGTATGTTTTTTCTTTATAGAGGACTCCCAATGTTTGGTGGGTTTTCTTTATAGCTTGTTTTATCTGGGGGTCAAATTTTAGGTTTTCATTAATGGTAGCTTGTAGTAGTTTTACATGGGGTAACATTTCTATCTTGGAATTGTTTGATGATAGAATGGAGAATATTTTTCATAGGTTCATAGGTTCATAGGTTGGTACTAGGCTATCAGCCCTAGGGCCTATACAAGCCTAGCCATAACAATTCCCTGGCTATTTCTTCCCACTTTATTTACTTTCCTGGACCCCTGTCTAGCAGGGCGACTGACGTGATCCCTGGGGTGAATTTCCTTTCTCCCATCCAATCGTCAAGGTTCCTCTTGAAGAGGTCCAAAGAGGCACTCTGCTTGACATGTATGGGCAATCTATTCCAGAGTCTGGGGAGTCTCTGGGTTAGGAACCTATCCCTCCAACATGTTTTGTTTATTGTGATGACAAGGTTTAGATCCTTGGAGCGTGTAGCTCTGAGGGATTGGGATTTCTTTAAGTGTAGCATGTCCAACAGCTCTGGGTTTGACATGGCCTTGTATGTTAAGCAGAGATCGCCTCTGAGTAGACGATATGCAACAGAGTATAGCTGGAGTTTTTTAAGGCGGTCAGCGTAGGGCATCTGCTTTAGGCCTGTGATTCTTTTAGTGAGGTATTTCTGAGGCCTTTCCAGTTGTTGCAGATGTCTTGAGAGGTACATACCAAATGGGGCGTTGTATTCTATAATGGGTCTAATGAGGGATGAGTACAGTGGGACAATGACCTCCTTTTTTCTGGATGAAAAGCCCTTCGTGATGAGGTGTGCTACATAGAAGGATTTCCTGACTGTTGTGGCGATGTGGTTATCGAAGGTGAGACCACTGTCCACCTGTGTCCCTAAGTCTCTTATCACACTTTCTGTGTTTAGTGTACTGCCACCTATATGGTAATTCATGGATACATGTTTTTCCCAAAGGGGATAACAATACATTTCTTGGCATTGAGCTTGAGCCCATGGCTCTGGCACCAAGCATCTGTTTCTGTAAGGCCCTTTTGTAGAGTATCCACATCATTTGGGGATTCAATAATGGCTCCCAGTTTGCAGTCATCTGCAAACTTTGTTAGCCAGAGTCCCTTAGTGTTGACCTGTACTTCAGAGAAGTAGATGCCAAACAAGAGTGGCCCCAGGACTGAACCCTGAGGTACTCCACTTGTCACTTGTCTGGAGCTGGATTTGGAGTCGGCTACTTTTACAGTGTGGGTTCTATCAGTAAGCCATTTAGCAACCCATTGGGTGACATAGGGATTTATGCCCAACTTAGTAAGTTTATCTATGATTCCAGAGTGGGGGATGGTGTCAAAGGCCTTGGCAAGGTCTAGATAGGCTGTGTGGACCACCTTACCCTTGTCCATGGCTCTGGAGACTGATTCAAAGAAGTCAATCAGGTTCAGGAGACAAGATCGGCCCTTCACAAACCCAAACTGGGTGGGGTCCAGTATTTGGTCAAATATTTGCTTAGAGAAGAATAAGATAAGTTTGGAGTTTTGGGGAGTTTAGAAGGAGTTGTGAGTCAGTTAGCTAAGTCTTGGTCTATGAGAAAGTTTTATGGGTGCACTTTTGTAGTGTAACAATGCTTTTGGCAATGCAGATGACTGTAATCATCTGTATATTGTATGATGATGGCTTGTTTGGTTGTTTAATGCTGATCATTAGTGAAAATATATATATAAAAAAGTAATGGATCTAATGCAGAGCATTGAAGGACTTCCTATGCTTACTGGGAGAAGGAAGAGCTGTTGTTTTGCCATTTTACAGTCTGTTGTCTGTTTGAGAGATAACAGTCAAACCAGGGTAGTAAAAGTTTATCTAGGCCTAGACAACAAATCTTGCATAGTAATTTTTGAGTGACACCATGTTAAAGGCATTGGACCAGTCAAGGAATGTGGAAAAGACAAGCTTGTTGTTGTTTCTCCTTTGATTTACAGCCATAACAAAGCCTAGTGGTGTAATAGTGGTGTTGTGATGTGAAAGGAAATCATGCAGTGTTCGGTAAAGTAGTGAGTTTTCAGTAGTGTGTTTATGAATTTGGAATTGAATATACTTTTAAGTATTTAAGACAGGGGAGACAGAATATCTACAGGCCTGTAATTGGATAGATCAGTGGAGCTTTCACCCTTATGTAGGGGAAGTATGTAGGATTTGTTCCACAGAGTAAGAACATAAGATGAAGAAGAAAAAGGAACATAGCTTTCTTTGATAGACTGGTTTATTAAGATAGATGCAGGGTATGCCAGAGCATCTGCAGCTGTTTAAATGCATTCAACTGGTATGTTGTCTGGAGCAAGGGTGGTAGGTTTCAAAATTTGAATTAGTTTTCTGATAGTAGAGGTTCTGTCCGGCTGAAGTTTGAGAGCTTGGGAATTAACTGCTTGGTCTGAAAGTGTCATTTTAGTTGTAGAAAATTGCAGATTTAAGAGAGAGGCAACAGAATTTTCAAAATGTAAGTTAAATTGATTGGCAATACACTCTCCTGGAACATTTGTTGTGGAGCTAGACTGAGTCGTGTGGGTTAGCTGTAGGAGTTTGTTGATGGTGGACCAGAATACGTTAAGACTGCTCTTATTAGATGATTGTAATTTTATACAGTATTTTTTTTTCAGATTGGAGTTTGGTTTTAGTAATATTTGTAAGTTGATTGTATTTCTATTTGTTGACATCAGCATTGTTTTTTTTTCCCAGGTTTTCCTTGCTTTATTCCTAATGGTATGTTTAGTTTCTTTTGTTAGAAATATTTTTAGAAAAGTTGCATTAAATAGTGTTACTGCTTCATTTAATTTGATTGTGTTTAGATTTTATTAATTTTAAGTGTGTAATGAAAGTTGGTTTCTTGAATGTGGAGAGATTGCAAGCAAGGTTATAGAAATGTTGTTTTTGGTCATGAATGTGTTGTCTTATTGCTAGAATAGGTAGGTGGTCACTAAGGGCATTGTGAATAGTATTAGCATAATTTATTTTGTATGGATTATTTGTAAGGATCCAACTTAAGATGCAATTCCTATTGGTGGATTTGTTGCATCTGGCAGCAGTAGAGGTGAATTGGGTAAACCCATATAAGATTATTGACTGTGTAAAGTTTTCAATATCTATTGTTTGGCAATCAATATTCATGTCTCCTAATATTATGGTTTCTTGAGAGATACTGGTTGAAGTCCAGGTGAGAAATTTTTTAGCAGTGTTTGTTATTACCGGGATATGCTGACATCAGTTATGCTTAGGTTCTTATAGATGTTGATTCTAAGAGCTAATATAAGTATTTCAGCATTATAGCACGAGGAAGAGTTTAGTGGATAGATGGAGATACTTAAGTTATTTTTGTAGGTGATAGCTATCCTGTTTTCATTTTTATGAGTCCTGTCTAGCCTTAGATTTAATTATTCTTTTTATTTTGTGTGAGCCACCATTCAGTGATTCCTGGTATGTCTGGATTGTAATATGCTATCCAGGCATGTAATTCTGGTAATTTGTTATGAGTATTTATGAGGTTCCTTGAACAGAAATGAAGGCCAGAGAGTTTTTTTTTTGTTTTTTTGTTTTTTTTTTGTTTGTTTTTTGTGAAGGGTTATTTTGGAATTTAGTGGAATTCATGTCCTTAGAATAGTTGTTTGGGCATGGATTAGGGTGGATATCACCAGATGATTTTAGATACAGTAAAAATAAGGTGTGTGAGTGGGGGTTACTTGAGTTTGATGTCTATTTTGTGCAGGGAGCAGTTGCATAGGAACCTATTCTTAAAACAAAATGATATTTGACGTGTTGTAAGGGGAGGGTACTATAGTGTAGCAATAGAGGGTGTTATTTGGTGGAGAGGAGGTAGTATGGTGTCCACCATGATAGCTGTTGGGTAGGAGTGTTGATAGGATGCAAGTTGGGCCAGAATGAGAAGACGAGTTATGAGTAAGTTAAGGAAAATCATATCTGAGAGGACTGTTGTGAGTAATAAGAGAGGATGGTTAGAGTTAGTGTTTGTATGCAGTTAATGAGTAATAGATTAGTAATGGAAGGGGATGTATAGTTACTCTGTTTAGAGTGACATATTAAGTAGGAGGGTAAAAGGAGTGTAAAATAGTAAAAAGGGATAGAACAAGTGAAAAGACAGTATGGAAAGCAGGAGGAGAAATGTAGAGGTGGATGTAAGATGAGAAGAAATGTAGAGGTGGATGTAAGATGAGACTGAAGTTTTGTATTTGAGAAGAGTCTAAGTATGGAGTTGGTGTACTGAGTTTGGGAGGAAGAATGAAGTGATGCAGTTGATTGATGGAGAGTAGTGAGTGGAGAATTGGAGACGATAACTGTAGTGTTGGAGTGGGTGTGTGGGAAATGGAGGTAGGGTAGGGGATGAAGTGAACCTGAATGGGTTTCCTCTTCCCCTAGACAGCGTATTGCTAAAGCAATCAGTGGAGCCCATTTGTAAGGAAAGAGTACCAATGGAGCTGCTGTGATCTAAGACAGGTGAGCAGTAATCAGGAGTAAGTACTAGTAGCAGACAAAATGTTTATAAATAATTTACATAAAAATATAGCCCTCATAGAGATGTTCAAACTGTGAACTTCACACTGTTGTATAAATTATAGTGCTATGTACTCGCAGGAAAACATATACATAAAATAAAAATAAAAAACATACTTTTTAACGTAAGGGGAGGATGAATTTATTGAGAAAGTTGTGACTCGGGCACAAATACTGGCTCAGAGCTGAAATTGGTTTAACAAGTGACTGAGGCAATGAGAAATAAATTTAAGAAGTGAGCAAATGAGAAGACTAGTTTAAGGAATGAGACTAAGCATGAGTTCCTTCAAGGTATGCAGCTCCACTGAGGAGAAACAGAAGGAGAAGAGTGATGATAGTAGTAAGTCTACACATATGTGAAGGAAAAATGAGAGAAACACATAGTTGTAAGCATGAGCAGTCCCAAAGAATCGTAAGTAGTAAATCACAGTGTCTGTTAGGAAGCAGTGAGTAAACCCTAACCAGCAGGATGTTTGTTGAGGGGGGTTAAAGTCTATAAGGCTATTAATTATGAACTATATAGAATAATTTACTAAAAATCACTATTTACAAATATCTGTTTTTCAAGCTTCAGAATTTTTTTATTTGTTCTCTGCCACTATCATGCAGTGAGTCCCTTTCTTCTTTCCAATTATAATTCTATTGGAGACACTGGTCTCTCTTTTTTGCTGCCCTTCTGGTAATCAACACTGGCAGCAAATGGATTACATTTATACATGCATCCCTTCATTCATTCTCCCAACACACATATGGAGAAGGAATGGGACAATTGACTACTTATGGCTAGTAGCAGTTCTAATTCAAATTCACCATCACATGCACTGCATATTATTTTGCTAATAAACAGGAGTTTTTGTACAATGGCTTGTTTCCTTATGCTTTAAAAAATAAAGGGCCAAACAGGCTCGACTGTCTACTTTGCTAAACCCTGAATGTGTGCTGTGATGCTGCTTTCTAGTAAATGAAAGTTTTTTTATCTATGTGAAATCTTTTGTTAAATTTTGAACAGTATCCCATGATCATGAGAGCTTTCCCTTTTACATTAAACTTGTAGAATGTTGCTTATTTTTATTTATTCTTCATTGACAAGGTAAGTCCCACTAAGCTAGTTTCATCTTTTCAGGGAGACCTGAGGTTGTATTTATAGTACTACTACAGGAAATTTGGCCATGGCATCGGGGATATTCCCATAATCTTTGGAGGAGAAGAAGCAAATCACTTTCTGGAGCTGCTAGGTGGCACTGGAGGACTGGTGCTGCAGTTATAGGAATCCTATGAAGCAAGAGCATGCAGCAGAGCTGGAGAGAGGAGCAGGAGAAAATTTACTGATGAAAGGAGGAGATGAAATAACTGTTACAGAGCTGCAGAATGGAGGACCAGAGACATAGACAGCCTTAGGCATAGACCAACTAGATAGCCTAGGGCGCCATTCTAGCAGGAGCAATTTTCTAGTATTTGTTTCTTTGTTTATGTATTTATGTATTTATTTATGTGTTTATTTTTGTAGTAAAGAAATTATTTTTTTTAAGATATGTTGAATGAATATAGGAAAAAATGGGAAGACAAATTGCAAGAAATAGGAAGAAAAAAAAAATCTGGATGGTGTAAGTAGACCAGGATGGGGACAGGCAGGTGGTGTCAGGGGTTTTGGGAGAGCACTGTGGAGCCCCTCTGCCTACAGCACCAGCTGACCAAAGGCAGCCCTGACTGGAGACACAAGTGCTGATAAATCTGATGAACCAGATAGAGGCAAAGGAAGGTGAAGAAGCTGGTTGGACTGACATGGTGGAAAGAGTGTTATAGGAAAAAGAAACTGAGAGACTGGAATCACAAACAACTGCTGGTCAAGTGAAAACAATAGAGGTATTTATTTATAGTTTTTTTTTTTTTTTTTTACAAGAAAGAAGTTATGCAAATGCAGCACAGAAGAATAGAAGAAGGAACTGAGAGGAGGCAAACATTTGTAGTTTCTCAACAGCCACAGATTAGACATCCAGTGGTAAGAATATAAAGATGTTTGAAAAAAACACAGAAAAATATGGTGTTACACAGACATATTTTTTCTGAAAGGAAAGAAAGAAGGCATTTTCCCTTACTTAGAATATGAATTAAAAGTCAGAGAAGGAAGGATGTATGCTATGTTAGATGGCAAAGGAAATATAAAACACAAACAAGAAGCTATTATGGAGGTGGTAGAAAATTTTGTAGAGAAAATGTATGAAAAGGAAGAAATGGATGGGCAAGAAGAATGAAAAATGAAATTGATATCTGCAAAAGTAAGGCTTTTTTTCAGAAAATTATATAACAATAGAAGAAATAGAAAAAGTGATAAAAGAAGGTAAGAATGAATCAGCACCATGATTAGACAAAATAATTATTAGTATTATAAGAAAATGAATAGACAAAAGAGATTTATTTTTAATATTAAAAGAATGGTTGAAGGAAGGTTTAATGGAAGAAGATATATGTGGTGGAGTGTTAAAATGTATATGGAAAAAGGATAAAAGAAAAGATATAAATAATTGGAGGCCCATAACGCAAGGGAATACTAACTATAAAATATTTATTAAAAAAGTATCAGATGAAGTAGTAGGAGAAGGGATTTATGGTATAAAAAGAATAGAGGTGAAAGAAATGTTAATTACAATGAAAGAAGTATTAGATATTATACTGAAATAAAATAAAGAAGTAAGACTGATAGGATGTGACTTACCTAAAGCATTTCATAAAACGAGCCATGAAGCAATATGGTAGATTTTAGAGGCATATGGCATAGGAGAAAAATATTAATGTAATATCTATGGGTTCAAGTTATGATAAATGGATGTATGAGGAAAAATAAATCTTGAGAGGAGTAAAACAGTGATGCCCAATAACTATGTGCTTATTTGTAGCAGTAATGAATCGAGTAGTACAGACATGCATGTATAAAATGAGGGAGGCAAGATGTGATATGGAAGGACATGTTACATTACCAATATGTATGGTATATGCAAATTATTTAGTTCTAGCAAAAGACAAAGGATGGATAAGTGAGGTTGTAATAAGAATCAAAAAGCTGTTAAAAAAGCTGTTCTGCAGTTGAACAAAATGAAGTGCAAGGGATTTGGTGAGATAAAAAAATATTTATTTATTTATTTAACATTTGTTTACTGGGAAAGTCCAACTTGGAATGAAGCCAATTTTCAGCGGAGGCCCAGGGAAAAACGCTCCAGGTGCATTTGTTTATAATGTGGGAGGAAACTGGAGAACCCGGAGGAAACCCACACGAATGCAGGGAGGACATGCAGACTCCACACAGAAGGAAACCCAGCTGAGAATCGAACCAGAAACCTCTTGCTGTGAGGTGACAATGCTACAACTGCACCACTGTGCCATCCAAATATATGAAATAAAATAAAATAAATGGAATATACTTCACAAGAAAGGAAGTAGAGATCTTGGGAGTGACATTTGGTGAATATGAAAGTGTAATAAGTCAATGGAGAGAGATACTGGAACAAATAGCTGAATTATTACCTTGGTGGAAAAGTTTACTTATCATTTCAGAAGTAGACATATTTGCTGAATTCTTATGAATTAAGAAAAAAATAGCATATTTAGGAAGAATATGTGTGTTTTCCACTCAAATGGAAAAAGTTATTACACATTTAGCTTCATTTTGGGGGTCAAGGCTGAACCCATTGAGAAGATGGATCATTTATAATAAAAAATAAGAAGGTGGTTTGAATTAAAAAAAAAAAAACACTGGTGCACTTAGCATCTATACATTTATTTTGGGTAATGAGAAAGATAAAAGAAAGCCAAAAGGAAATGATAGGTAGGACACTATATGAAACGTATAAAAATGTATTGGAAGAAAAAAAAACAGGGAAAAGAAAAGAAAAAAATGGACAGGATGGACGAAAAAGAATATGCTAAAAAAATAAAACCATAGTAGTTAAAAGTAAGTGAAGTAGATGGGGAAAGAAAAGAATGATATAATGTGAGTTTATAAAAAAATCTTCCTCTCCATAGAAGGAAATAAAAAGAGATGAAGGCAATAAAAGGCAAAAGAAGGAGGTCTGAAAATTTTTATGATTTTTGTGGAGAATTTTATTAAACAAATTACCATGAAAGGGAACATGAAATATGACAGACACAAGAAATTGTGTTGACTGTCGTGAAGAGGAAACAACAAACCAGTATTTTTTCTATTGCATAAAGAATAAAGAGTTTGGGAAAAGTTTTAAAATGAGTATAGATGGGAAAGGATTAAATGTATAACTATGAAGATGATACTATATGGGAAATATGATAATGTAAAGACGTCATATTGATAAATGGAATAAAGTACATCTTCTGACAATATGGGTGCTGTGGAAAAAAATACATGATCCTCCTTTGTATGCATATTATTTTCTTTAAGAGAGTTTTTTTCAGTTTTGGGTTACTCACTCTGCATTACTGATGCAGCAGAATAGAAATTTGCATAACTTTTAGGTAGTACAAGGTCACGTTTGTAGCTTCCAACTTAGCAATGGAAGGAGACTTCACCAATCTGTTGCCATTAAATAGGCTGGTTTGCTGATAACTAAATTAAGACTTGCATTTCTTCTTGGTGCACATATTAATTCCATTAAATGGATCTCCTCTTTTGTGGAAGAGGATGATATATTAGCTGAAACAGGAAGATGGCTGTGAAAGAAATGATGAGGGACAGAAGGCAAATCTAAAAGAAAAGTAATGAAAGAAATAGAACTGTTTAATTAAGTTCTTTTATGTTGATAACTTGGAAATAATTTATGTATAAATGTAAAAAAAATGTGTGTAAATGATTGATTTAATGTTTCACATGATATAAAATTAGTGTAAATGTTGATAAAGCGCTCTACTCTTTGCAGCTGCTAGATGGTGCCAGAGGGGTCATATAGCAGCAAGGAAGAGGCCTAATGAAAGCAACAACATAGAGAAGGAGGATAGAAAAACTACAGAAAGTTTGAAGGTGGAAAATGAGAATTTGGAGAAAAAAAATGTTCAATATGGAGTATCACAATGGAGATAAAGATTCCTGTGTGACGTATGATACAAATGAGCAGCATTCAGCTTTCTCAGTGGAAAATGAAGTAAGCAAGTCTACTGGAGTGGTGCAGATAACATATCTCACATCAGGAGGGCTTGTGGATGATGGCCTGTTGAAAATAATCGAGCCATATGACAATTGTACTGTTTCATGGGATGAGATAGCAGATAAGTTTTTCAAAAGTGCTCAGGATGGTAAAGTAGAGAATAAACCAGGTGATATGGCAGCAGAGAATGAAGCAATAAAGATTATGCAGCAATGACAGAAAATAAAAGAGAAAAGCAGCAACAAATTGAGAAGGAGTCTGGTTTTGTGGCAGCCCAGAATGCAGCAGGCAGAAAAAGGAGAGAAGCAGCTCACTGTAAGTAAACTCTATAAAAAGAAGAGAAGGACAACTGTGAGAACAAGAACAGAACAGGAGACTGTAATGGACATATATTATGCATGGGTAAATTTGGTAACTGTTCTGGGTTTAAAGCTGAAAAAACTGAGGCAGATTCATTAATGCATGCACTAAGTATACACTAATAATAAAGATGATGAAGCCAGTCAGAAGGCTAAAACACAGTTTTAATCTAAAAATCTTGAAAGTAACAAATCCACTTGGTTAAGCGCTTTCGTCTGCATTAAGACATCCTCAGAACCAAGACAAACAGTGAAATAAAAACTTTTAAATACAATACAAAGACACACCCATTTGAAACCTTCAATAGAACCAAGCAACCAATTAAACATAGCAAACAGAAATAAAGCAACATTAACTAGATGTTGCAGCCATAGTACCGAATATAATAGATGCTTCATATACTTTAAAATGTAAGTGAACGTTTTTTCAACTCACTTGAAATTGAAATGTGTTCATTTAACCCTGGTGGGTTTGTTGCGTCTAACCTAATCTGCCACACCATTTCCCTGTGCAATAAAATGTTCTCCCAGTCGCCTGAAAATGGTGTTGTTGTAATTTGTTCCAAGTATCAAAAAAACAAACTTATCGAAGTTTTGCCAACATGCAGCATGCCATGCCAATGCACTTCGATTGTCCCCCTATTTGTCTTGGTTCTGAGGATGTCTTAATGTAGATGAAAGCGCTTAACCAAGTGGATTTGTTACTTTCAAGACTTTTAGATTAAAACTGTGTTTTAGCCTTCTGACTGGCTTCGTCATCTTTATTATTGGAATTGTCATCTTTATTATTGGAATTGTTTCGCAGCCTGGATACTTGTGGATTTATTTTGGTTACTGGTTTGAATTCTATAAGGATCCTATTTTGTCAGCTGGCAACACACAGGTTTTATTTTCTGATGCACCCCCCAACTCAAATGGGAATGACCTTGGGATGTTAACACTTTTGTTACAACAGCTTACACAGTCTGTGACTTTGTTAAATGATAATCTTAATGGACTAAGTAATGTACATCAAAATAATCAAGGTGCAACTTAAAACCACTAGCTATCATGACAACACTGCTTTTGTTAGTGGGCGTGGAACCATGTCTGACTTCTCTTTGGTTCCGAAAGTTTATGCTTGGCTCTACAATTTGGGTGGTTGTCAAGCAACAGAACCTATTGTGTCAGACTCTGGGGAAGTTCTGATGATTTTAGAACAGATTGGGCAGTTAGAGAAGGTACTGTAGAAGTTCAAAATGTTACAATTGGACAACTATTTTTTGGAAGAAAGTGTGAGGAGATTGCATGTACCTAAAGGACTACGAGTTTGGAAGTACCCCCAGGGGGTTGAAGCAAACTCAGTTTTTCATGTTGAGCTTACTGAGTTATTCGATCATACCGGACTGGAATTGACAAGGTTATTGATTAAATACAATGAAAGAAGGGTGAACGAGTATAAACAGGAGATCACTAAAACTGTGGAGTCCATTACTGCGGATGTGCAGTTCCAAGATCATAAAACAAGGTTCAATCAAGTGTTTGAATATACTGAGCACAAAATGGGAGCACAAAATGGGAGCTATCAGGATGCGAAAAGATAAAAAACTTAAACGTGACAACGATTAATACTCAGAGGAAGACAGTCTATCCATTACCATTTTCAGCTAGGGGAATTCAGAATGGTATATATGACCCCATTGTCGGTGATGAACAAGGTGCAATGCAGGATGAGGCCCCTTTGGAGCAAGTAGGACTGAGAAGGTCAGAGAGACTAGCAGGGAGAAAGCAGGTGAACAATTGGCAGGGACAAGGGCATCAACCAACGAATGGCAGGAGGCACCACAATTTCAAGAATGGCCAGAATTATCGGAATTAAATGGGTCAATTCCAGGAGCCGCCTTCTTCTTCTTCTTTCGGCTGCTCCCATTAGGGGTCGCCACAGCAGATCAACTGTTTCCATTTCTTCCTATCCTCTGCATCTTGCTCTGTCACACCAACCACCTGCATGTCCTCTCTCACCACATCCATAAACCTTATCTTAAGCCTTCCTCTTTTCCCGTTACCTGGTAGCTTCATCCTTAGCATCTTTTTCCCAATATACTCTGCATCCCTCTGCAGCACATGTCCAAACCAACGTAATCTTGCGCCTCTGGCTTTGTCTGCAAACCTTCCAACCTGGGCTGACCCTCTAATATACTTACTCATAATCCTGTCCATCCTCGTCACACCCAGTGCAAATCTTAACATCTTCAACTCTGCCACGTCAAGCTCTGACTCCTGCCTTTTTGTCAATGACACTGTCTCCAACCCATATAACATAGCTGGTCTCACTACCCTCTTGTAGACCTTCCCTTTTACTCTTACTGGTACTCGTCTGTCACAAATCACTCCTGACACTCTTCTCCACCCACTCCATCCTGCCTGTACTCTCTTCTTCACCTCTCTTCCACACTCACCATTACTCTGAACTGTTGATCCCAAGTACTTAAACTCATTCACCTTCACCACCTCTACTCCCTGCATCCTCACTATTCCTCTGTCCTCCCTCTCATTCACACACATATATTCTGTCTTAGTCCTGCTGACCTTCATTCCTCTTCTCTCTAGAGCATATCTCCACCTCTCCAGGGTCTCCTCCACCTGTTCCTTACTCTCACTACAGATCACAATGTCATCTGCAAACATCATAGTCCACGGGGACTCCTGTCTGATCTCATCTGTCAACCTGTCCATCACCATTGCAAATAAGAAAGGGCTCAGAGCTGATCCTTGATGTAATCCCACCTCCACCTTAAACGCATCTGTCACTCCCACCGCAGACCTCACCGCTGTCACACTACCCTCGTACATATCCTGTACCACTCTTACATACTTCTCTGACACTCCCGACTTCCGCATACAATACCACAACTCCTCTCTAGGCACCCTGTCATATGCTTTTTCTAAATCCACAAAGACACAATGCAACTCCTTCTGACCTTCTCTGTACTTCTCCATCAACACTCTCAGAGCAAACATCGCATCTGTAGTGCTCTTTCCTGGCATGAAACCATACTGCTGATCACTAATCATCACCTCCCTTCTTAACCTTGCTTCCACTACTCTTTCCCATAACTTCATGCTGTGACTGATGAGTTTAATCCCTCTGTAATTACTACAGCTCTGCACATCACCTTTATTCTTAAAAATCGGTACCAAAACACCTTTTCTCCATTCCTCAGGCATCCTCTCACTTTCCAAGATTTCATTAAACAATCTAGTTAAAAACTCCACTGCCATTTCACCTAAACACCTCCATGCTTCCACAGGTATGTCATCTGGACCAACAGCCTTTCCGTTCTTCATCCTCTTCATAGCTATCCTTACTTCCTCCTTGCTAATCCACTGCACTTCATGATTCACTATCCGCACATCATCGAACCTTCTCTCCCTCTCATTCTCTTCATTCATCAACCTCTCAAAGTACTCTTTCCATCTGCTCAACACACTCTCCTTGTTGTGTTTCCCTCATTATCCTTTATCACCCTTACCTGCTGCACATTTTACTAGCTTGGTCCCTCTGTCTAGCCAATTGGTACAAGTCCTTTTCTCCCTCCTTAGTGTCCAACCTTTTATACAACTCTTCATACGCCTTATCCTTAGCCTTCCCCACCTCTCTCTTTGCCATGCACCTCATCTCCTTATACTCTTGTCTACTTTCTTCATCTCTTTGACAATCCCACTTCTTCTTCGCCAACCTCTTTCTCTGTAAAATCTCCTGTACTTCTTCATTCCACCACCAGGTCTCCTTGTCCTCCTTCCTCTTTCCAGATGTCACAACAAGCACCCTTCTAGCCCCCTCTGTTCCCTTCACCAACATGCCCATTGAAATCTTCTCCAATCACCAGTCTCTCACCCCTGGGTACAGTCATCACCACTTCATCCAACTGCTCCAGCATTAATAGATCAGGTACTGTAAAAATGACTTCATTTTACAATTTCAACATTTACAATTTTTCGAGTATGATTATAGGGCCTCAACATCAATTTATTCCTGCAAAAGGAGCCCGAGTAGAGGACATCATACTCGATTTAAAAATGTTTAGTCGCAAACTTAATTTCAGGGTTATGTATGATGGTGGGGAATCAGAAATAAGAGAAAATGATGACTTCAAAAGGTCCAGTATGTTTAACCCTCCATTGTATCCAGCTATTAACATTTTTGAAATGCAATGTGAAAGGGAATTGAGATCATTGTCGGGGAACAAATGGTGAAGATTTTATAATCTCTCTCAAGATGAGAGTCAGTTGCTGTATGAAATCAGGCAAAACAAAGGAATTCATTGTATGAAGCCTGATAAGGGAGGGGGATTGGTTATTATGGAGTTGGAAGACTATAGTGGTCATATGATGAATTTGCTTAACAACACTGAAGTATATGGGGTAGTTTCCCTGAACAAAGTCAATCTAGCATACAGGTCTGTGAAGATTGTGCTTGATGAACTGTTGTTATTCGACTCCATTTCCAAACCCCTCTATGATTATTTGAGGGTAGAAAATCCACTACAACCTAAGATTTTTGGGATTCCTAAAATTCACTCTAATCAAGAAGACCCACCACTACATCCAATAGTTGCAGCAAGGGGGTCTGTTACTGAACCCATAGCAAAATATGTTGATATGAGGCTTAAACATATTTTTGATAGATTTCCCCACATTTTAAAAGACTCCTGGGACTTTTTGAGTAAGTTACAAACCATGGTGATACTAAACGATGTAATTTTGGTGACTTGTGATGTGAACGGTCTCTTCACAGTAATCCCACAAGAAACTGGCTTGGATTGGTTTAGAGACATAATTTTTAAATATAGTGATCTTCATGATGATGAGAAAGAAACAATATGCAATTTCATGGAACTTGTGCTAAGTAACAATTTTTTGACATTTGAAGGTGAATTTTACAAACAGAAACAGGGGGTTGTGATCGGCGCTGCATGCCCCCCCCCCCCCGTTTGCAAACACAGTCATGTTATGGTGGGAATTGAACGTTTTGTTCAAATTCCCACTATATAGGTTTTGCCTGGTCTATTTTAGATTTTTGGACGATTTATTTTTTCCTGTAGACAGGCACTAGAGAACATCAAGACAACGAATGTAAAAAACAATGAACTAGTAAAACAAACAAGGCGACTCGTTTAGAAGAATTTACAGTAATTAAAAAAAATGTTTATTGATAGGGGATATCCCATAGATTTATTGGAGAAAATTATAGGTAAAGTTTGGGTTGGGAGACAGGATAAATATGTTCCCATTATAAAACATGGGGCAACAAGCACGGTTAACACAATGGAAAACAAAATGACTAGGGTATTAACACTGAATACAAATATGGTGTTGCATTATACAACTGATATTAAGGCTATTGAAAAGATTATCAATAGAAACTGGATGTTGTTACAAGTTGATAGTAACATCTGTCATTCATTTAAATCACCACCATTTTTCACATACAAAAACAAGCAGAATGTTAAGATGATGTTGGAAAGAAGTTGTACGAGCAGGGATGTACCTACGACTAGAAAATGTCACCAATGTGCATATTGTTCCTATATTAATGTGAATAAGGACAATGGAGTTTTGAACATTATTAATCATTGGGACACAGTAAAATGTTTAAACTGTAGAGCAGAAAAAATTATTTATCTTGCTACTTGTTGCACATGCAGCACATTTTATATAGGCAAGACTAAGAATAGTTTGAAACAACGAATATATCAGCATGTATATAGCATAAGAAAGGGGGACAATAGAAGTGCATTGGCAAGGTATGCTGCATGTTGTCAAAACTTCAATAAGTTTGTTTTTTTTTTTATACTTGAACAAATTACAACAACACCATTTTCAGGAGACTGGAAGAACATTTTATTGCACAGGGAAATATTGTGGCAGATTAGGTTAGATGCAACAAACGCACCAGGGTTAAATGAACACATTTCAATTTCAAGTGAGTTGAAAAAACGTTCACTTACATTTTTAAAATATATGAAGCATCTATTATATTCAGTACTATGGCTGCAACATCTAGTTACTGTTGCTTTATTTCTGTTTGCTATGTTTAATTGGTTGATTGATTCTATTGAAGGTTTCAAATGGGTGTGTCTTTGTATTGTATTTAAAAGTTTTTACTTCACTATTTGCCTTGGTTCTGAGGATGTCTTAATGTAGATAAAAGCGCTTAACCAAGTGGATTTGTTACTTTCAAGATTTTTAGATTAAAACTGTGTTTTAGCCTTCTGACTGGCTTCGTCATCTTTATTATTGGAATTGTTTTGCAGCCTGGATACTTGTGGATTTATTTTGGTTAAGTATACACTAAGTTTACATGATCTGCATTCAAGAACACCCATACCACATTTTTTGTGCTTTCTAGTTACTCAGAAAGAGTACACTAAGTGTACATAGAGTCTGCACTTTGTATTTACCCTTATGAATCCCCTTGATATTTAAAGCTGCAAGAAAATCAATAGGAAAACCACAATTATGAGGAAAAAGTTGTGAGTCATGCTTGTGTTGTCTGTTAACTCAGAATGGTGCACACTTAATGTACACTTAGTGTAGGCATTAATGAATTCCAGAGTCTATCTTTTATACATGTAGGGGCAAAGACTTTTTTTTATTATATATTCAAAACCTACAGGCTGATGATTAAATTTCAGGAACTGTGCAACAGAAAGAAGGACCTGTATCCATGGAATAATTATTTGTTTTTTCTTAGTAGCTTAAATGTTAAAAATGTTATTTTGCAGTTTAGAACTGAAAAACTAGAAGTTGTTAAAAATGCATGCAATGTTTGTGTGAAACTGTTGATAACATTGTGAAAGTTAGTGATGAGAAAAATTTATGGAATGGGGGATGGTGGTTAAAAGTTGTTTTGAAATGTAAAAAAAAAAACATGGTGGAAAACTTGACAAGTTTTTTGCACCTGGTCATACAGGGACATTAAGATATGCTGTTCAGTCTAAATCATGTCTTTGGTAGAGACTTTTCATAGGTTCATAGGTTCATACTAGGCTATCTGCCCTAGGGCATTTATAAGCCTAGCCAGAATGTGTTTGGCTTTCGCCACCCATTTTAAATTTATTTTGCTATGCCCTTTTTTGAGGTTAGTATACTGTGCCTCTGTCTAACAGTGACACAGAAGTGATACCCGGGGTAAACCTACGATCTCCCATCCACTCATCAAGATTCCTCTTGAAGAGAGTCAATGAGGGACTCTGCCTAACTTTTTCTAAATTTTCTAATTTAATTAATGATTCTGCCAAGATAAAATGTAACCAGTGTGGGGGGAAAGGACATGCTATAAGAAAGTGTATGCTGGAATGTAGGCACTTTTGGATGGACTGTCTAGAGCAAACAGTAAATAATGAAAAAGAATGGTAAGGGGAAGAAAACATGCACAAAGAAGGACAACAAGAGGCTAAGGGAGAGGATAAACTAGGTAAGAAGAAACTATAGAAGAAGAAAAAATATGGTTGGGAAAGGGAAGAAAGAATTTGCATACAGGAGGAGAGATCATGAGAAGGGATTGACATTAACAATTTCTGAAGTTCTAGCCAGGGAAAATCAGATTCTGAGGATCAAAGATTATTTATTCTTAAACCCTGGGAAAATATTCCATAGGAGAAATAGGAGAAATAAAAAAAATTTAATATTTACCCTAAACTTAAAAATAAAGAAAAGCAGCAATTTTAGAGTACTTTCAGCAAATGGGAACAATATTATTAAACACTGTAAGAATGATAGGGATACTGGGATGGTGTGCTAAATATGATGTGAATGTTATTATTTTAGAGGATGTAAGATTCCTGACAAGTGAAGAAAGACTGCAAACAGAAAAAAATGTGGTGTGGAATATAATATGGAACTTAGGAAGTGAAAGTTATTCTAGAATGGCTGTTTTATAAAACAGTTAAATACTACATGTAACATTGGTGGGAATGGAAGAGTTTAACTGCTGATGTAAGGTGGAGAGAACATGTTTATATAATTCTATCACTGTATGCACATATAACTATCAAGGAAAGAGATGATCTGTTTAATTAGATATTAGACTATGTGGTGGTTAATATGAACATTACAATTGCAGAACTTCATTTGTGATTTAAGGGGTGATTTAAGGGGAAGACATACAAAGAAAGAGAAAGACAAACATAAAATGTCACCAATGTGCATATTGTTCCTATATTAATGTGAATAAGGACAATGGAGTTTTGAACATTATTAATCATTGGGACACAGTAAAATGTTTAAACTGTAGAGCAGAAAAAAATATTTATCTTGCTACTTGTTGCACATGCAGCGCATTTTATATAGGCAAGACTAAGAATAGTTTGAAACAACGAACATATCAGCATGTATATAGCATAAGAAAGGGGGACAATAGAAGTGCATTGGCAAGGCATGCTGCATGTTGTCAAAACTTCAATAAGTTTGTTTTTTTTTGATACTTGAACAAATTACAACAACACCATTTTCAAGAGACTGGAAGAACATTTTATTGCACAGGGAAATATTGTGGCAGATTAGGTTAGACGCAACAAACCCACCAGGGTTAAATGAACACATTTCAATTTCAAGTGAGTTGAAAAAACATTCACTTACATTTTTAAAGTATATGAAGCATCTATTATATTCAGTACTATGGCTGCAACATCTAGTTACTGTTGCTTTATTTCTGTTTGCTATGTTTAATTGGTTGATTGATTCTACTGAAGGTTTCAAATGGGTGTGTCTTTGTATTGTATTTAAAAGTTTTTACTTCACTATTTGCCTTGGTTCTGAGGATGTCTTAATGTAGACGAAAGCGCTTAACCAAGTGGATTTGTTACTTTCAAGATTTTTAGATTAAAACTGTGTTTTAGCCTTCTGACTGGCTTCATCATCTTTATTATTGGAATTGTTTTGCAGCCTGGATACTTGTGGATTTATTTTGGTTAAGTATACACTAAGTTTACATGATCTGCATTCAAGAACACCCATACCACATTTTTTGTGCTTTCTAGTTACTCAGAAAGAGTACACTAAGTGTACATAGAGTCTGCACTTTGTATTTACCCTTATGAATCCCCTTGATATTTAAAGCTGCAAGAAAATCAATAGGAAAACCACAATTATGAGGAAAAAGTTGTGAGTCATGCTTGTGTTGTCTGTTAACTCAGAATGGTGCACACTTAATGTACACTTAGTGTAGGCATTAATGAATTCCAGAGTCTATCTTTTATACATATAGGGGCAAAGACTTTTTTTGATTATATATTCAAAACTTACAGACTGATGATTAAATTTCAGGAACTGTGCAACAGAAAGAAGGACCTGTATCCATGGAATAATTATTTGTTTTTTCTTAGTAGCTTAAATGTTAAAAATGTTATTTTGCAGTTTAAAACTGAAAAACTAGAAGTTGTTAAAAATGCATGCAATGTTTGTGTGAAACTGTTGATAACATTGTGAAAGTTAGTGATGAGAAAAATTTATGGAATGGGGGATGGTGGTTAAAAGTTGTTTTGAAATGTAAAAAAAAAAACATGGTGGAAAACTTGACAAGTTTTTTGCACCTGGTCATACAGGGACATTAAGATATGCTGTTCAGTCTAAATCATGTCTTTGGTAGAGACTTTTCATAGGTTCATAGGTTCATACTAGGCTATCTGCCCTAGGGCATTTATAAGCCTAGCCAGAATGTGTTTGGCTTTCACCACCCATTTTAAATTTATTTTGCTATGCCCTTTTTTGAGGTTAGTATACTGTGCCTCTGTCTAACAGTGACACAGAAGTGATACCCGGGGTAAACCTACGATCTCCCATCCACTCATCAAGATTCCTCTTGAAGAGAGTCAATGAGGGACTCTGCCTAACTTTTTCTAAATTTTCTAATTTAATTAATGATTCTGCCAAGATAAAATGTAACCAGTGTGGGGGGAAAGGACATGCTATAAGAAAGTGTATGCTGGAATGTAGGCACTTTTGGATGGACTGTCTAGAGCAAACAGTAAATAATGAAAAAGAATGGTAAGGGGAAGAAAACATGCACAAAGAAGGACAACAAGAGGCTAAGGGAGAGGATAAACTAGGTAAGAAGAAACTATAGAAGAAGAAAAAAATATGGTTGGGAAAGGGAAGAAAGAATTTGCATACAGGAGGAGAGATCATGAGAAGGGATTGACATTAACAATTTCTGAAGTTCTAGCCAGGGAAAATCAGATTCTGAGGATCAAAGATTATTTATTCTTAAACCCTGGGAAAATATTCCATAGGAGAAATAGGAGAAATAAAAAAAAAAAATATTTACCCTAAACTTAAAAATAAAGAAAAGCAGCAATTTTAGAGTACTTTCAGCAAATGGGAACAATATTATTAAACACTGTAAGAATGATAGGGATACTGGGATGGTGTGCTAAATATGATGTGAATGTTATTATTTTAGAGGATGTAAGATTCCTGACAAGTGAAGAAAGACTGCAAACAGAAAAAAAATGTGGTGTGGAATATAATATGGAACTTAGGAAGTGAAAGTTATTCTAGAATGGCTGTTTTATAAAACAGTTAAATACTACATGTAACATTGGTGGGAATGGAAGAGTTTAACTGCTGATGTAAGGTGGAGAGAACATGTTTATATAATTCTATCACTGTATGCACGTATAACTATCAAGGAAAGAGATGATCTGTTTAATTAGATATTAGACTATGTGGTGGTTAATATGAACATTACAATTGCAGAACTTCATTTGTGATTTAAGGGGAAGACATACAAAGAAAGAGAAAGACAAACATAAAATGTGGTACACTAACTGTGTGGAACAATAATCAGTGGATTTACAGAAGGGGCACTTGAATCTGAAATGGATTATATTATTGGAAGACTTGTGGGTAGTAGATCAAGCTACAGTTGTGATAGATTTTTCAGATCATGTATCAAATGGATGGAGGTGGATGGTGAAAGGAAGTATTTTAAAATAAGAAAGGGAATAAAAAGAAATATGATAAATTATGGGATAAATCTGGAGAATAGGAAGTATTGCAATTATGAAAGGATCATATAGCTATGAAGTACTTCTATAAAAACTGATCTGAGTGGTGGATAGAATTTAAAGAGAAGTATAAAAGTACTTTTTCAGTGGCAGGATGATGTAAGAAAGAAGAGAAAGTAAAGCATGGGGAACTTTTAGAAATATATAAGAGAGTTTTACAATATGGAAAAAGAAATATATAAAAAAAATTAAGAAAAACATTAAGGCATTACTGTTTATACAGATATAGTATATACAAGGAAGAAGGTATCTGCATATATGGGTAAAATAGTAAAGGAGGATATTGATATAATGAGAGAAATGAAAACTGTAAAAGAAAAGGTACAAAGAAAACAAAAGTAAGTTGTGAGTATTGTAGTACAACAGGTGGAAAATATGCACAAGAGTATATGGATGGAAAATAAGAGAGAATGAAAAGTAAAGAAATTTTTAAAATAAAATTAATGAAGAATTAAAAAACAGAATTACTGTTAGTGAACTGAAAGATGTACTTAAGAATACAAACGATTATTCAGTATCAGCAAGATTTGTAACTGCTCAATTCCTGTTGGTAAAGGGAGGGGGTGGTGTAATGGTTAAGGCATTTTGCCTCGCAAACACAATATACAGAGTTTGATTCTCACAGTGGACAATTGACTAGGCTTAAAATGGCCCACAAAGGCAGTTAGCCTAGTACCAATCTATGAACCTATGAACCCTCCTCAGCCATTACCTAAACTCTATCTTTCCAGCTCAATTTCTCATTATTTCAGTTCTCTTAAACTCCCATTTGAACACTTCACCTACACCCCTTCCTCTTTTCTGTTTTACTCCTTCTCCCACTCTTCTCTCTTGTCTCCACTATCCATTTACCTTGCCAACCTACCTTCCTCCTCTCTCCCCCTCATTTCTTTCAGCATTTCCCACTCCCCCTTTACTTTACCTAACCTCCTTCTCCTGCCTTGCATGACTGTTCACCAACCTTTACTAAAGCACATACACCTCCTTCTCAGACTACCCCACTTCTCTTTCCCCACCTCTTTGCCTTCATCATTCAACCTCTACCTCTATGCCCTTATAATAATCCTTACTTCCTTGTTTCCCTATTTTGTCCAAATAAAATCCCATTTGATTTTTCTCCTTTTCTGTCAAACACAACAACTCATTACTCTCCACTGCTAAACTCCATGGTAGTATGTTTTATATTACATTCTGTATTGAATCATTCATAACATGATTTTTTCTCTCTATTGATTTTCCAACAAGTATACGTATTTTTGAAGATATTTCCTCTTATGTAAAATTATGTTTCAATTTTTTGTTTTACTTTGTATTTTATGCATTTCCCTGGAGCTTGTATTGTATTGTTTTTGCACTTTTTGTACTTGATGTATGTTCTCTTGAGCTTTTCTGCCTGGGCCTCCACTGAAAATGGGCTACCTGGCCCAGTGGACTTTCCCGGTAAACAAATGCCAGTAAATAAATAATAAATAAATCAGGCCCAGATGGTATAAGGTATGGAAAGTAAAAGAAAGTAATGGACTCACAAAAAGAGAGTATTTTGTAATAGTACTAAATGAATGCTTGAAGGAAGGTTTTATTTTTGAAGCATTATGTAGTGGGATATTAAAATTTATATGGAAGAAAGATGAGAAGAATGAAATAAAAAATTGGAGACCCATCACACTAAATAACATGAATTATAATTGTTTATGGTAATGGAAGAAAAAATAAGGGATATTATGGAAGAAAGTATATATGGTATAAAGGGGAAGGGATGTCAATAATTGTTACTGGTTGTGAGAGAGATTATGAATGATGAAACTGTTTTTACTGCATTAACTTAATATTGCACTTGGAATCCTTGTTTGTTACTTTTTGACTGTATTTGTAGCAATTCTTCTGTGTAAGCTATAATAGCTGATTTATAGCATTTATAAGTGTTTGCTGTACCTGTTTCTGCCTATTTTTTTAAAAAAAAAAAAAAATGAAAAAAATATATCTCTTGTTTTTCCCGCTTTACTGAGGTAGTTTAGTCCAGTTTCAGAGTTGCTGACTCCTGGGCTTTGGTTGTAGTTCCTGTGTACTGTTTCCTTGCCTTATTTGGGGGAGAGGAAGTTACCTTGCTTACCAGTGGGAGTGGGAAGCATTGAGCTGCCTTTTGTCCAGTTTTGTGAGGCTTCAGCCGGTAACTGGTAGTTTATTGGTCGTTTTGGGCCAGTTTCTGGCTTTTTCCAGCCCCCTGGTATAAAACGCGCTAAACACGTGTTTTCCAGCTTGTACCTACTCAGCACAGACTCCACGTGGGCCAGCAGAGTAATCCAGGCTACAGAGAGCTGAATAAGCGACTTTTCTTGATACTAAGTATATTTTCTGTTGCTTTCCACATCTGAATACCTAGCGACTGTATTTCGCCTGCCTTTCTGTTACATTGAAACTGTTTTACTGCATTTAACTTAATATTGCACTTGGAATCCTTGTTTGTTACTTTTTGACTGTATTTGTAGCAATTCTTCTGTGTAAGCTATAATAGCTGATTTATAGTATTTATAAGTGTTTGCTGTACCTGTTTCTGCCTATTTTAAAAAAAAAAAAAACGAAAAAATATATCTCTTGTTTTTCCCGCTTTACTGAGGTAGTTTAGTCCAGTTTCAGAGTTGCTGACTCCTGGGCTTTGGTTGTAGTTCCTGTGTACTGTTTCCTTGCCTTATTTGGGGGAGAGGAAGTTACCTTGCTTACCAGTGGGAGTGGGAAGCATTGAGCTGCCTTTTGTCCAGTTTTGTGAGGCTTCAGCCGGTAACTGGTAGTTTATTGGTCGTTTTGGGCCAGTTTCTAGCTTTTTCCAGCCCCCTGGTATAAAACGCGCTAAACGTGCGTTAGCACGATTTAGCGCGGAGTTGCAACCGTTGCACACTAGGGCAGCGGTTAGCTAAGTTTAAACTATTCAGGCCATCTAAAGTCCACTCTCCAAATTTTCCCTTAAAACTACCTTCCTCAAGCTATACTACTGATCTAATAGGCGTATCCTATAACTAAAAAATTCATCTCTACTTGACTCCAAGTAGACTATTCTCTATCTGTAAAGCCTAGCACTTGCTACTACAGTACTTATCACCTTGTTAGCACTCTTGTTGGAGACAGTACCCCCAAAAAAACCTAACCCCATTTCTCGGTCACCCACATCCCCTGAAATCTTTTAGTTTTTTTGTCTATTCATTCTAGTATGACGTGGGAACAGTTGTTAGTGTCCTCTCCTGGTCAGCTGGTGAACCTGGGAATATTGAGGCAATGTTACAATTGCCTCATGTACACAGACAACCCTCTCCTCCTCCCACCAAACACAAATACATGCGAGAGATGCACTTATACGGCCAAACTGGAGGCTGAGCTCTCTCAACATAGGACTGGCAAGACCAGACAGGAGGAGAAGGTAACCACACACATTACATACCCAGTCACACATAGTACCATCACAACTTCAAATCATACACATAATCACACAAAGACATACTCGGAGGCTCTGACCAAAAATCTACCAAAACAGCAGAGGCCACCAAAGCAGACACCCAAACAACTACCACCTCAGAACACAACACCTGCAACACATAGACCACATAGTCAGAGTGTCAAACAGTCACAGCCCTCAAGGACAAACACAATGCCAAACATACTCGTCATTGGTGACTCAATAGTCAGACACACTGACGTCCCGCTCACCAGATTGAATAAGGAGAAGGTCACAGTAAGCTGCCTGTCGGGCGCTAGAATCCGCCACATAACGCAAGCACTCAGGTCTCTCAACAGCAGGTACAAGTACGACTCAGTCATTGTCCACGCTGGTGTAAACGACCTGAGACGTACCTCCTTGGACTACATGAAAAGAGACATTGAGGAGCTCTCTGATTATGTAGCCCAGGCAGGTATGACCCTGACATTGAGCAGTATCCTACCTTCACCAAAAATGATGCCACAATACAGAGATAAGATGATCAGCTTTAACAATTGGTTTAAATTCTGGTGTCATTCAAAGGGGATCCAATGTCTGTCTGCCTGGGATGACATGCTGGACAAGCCGCGCTGCTTCACAAGGGATGGCTTGCACCTGTCACCCCTGGGATTCCGGATATTGGCAAAGGCTATTGCCACCCCCATAGTGCCTTTTTTAGGCAAGGCTCAAATTCTAAACCTACCACCCTAGAACTCAATAATGGAAAAAAACTAAGGGTAATGCTGCTCAATGCCAGAAGTCTCAATCTCAAAATGCACGCACTCGAGGCCCTTCTCAGTATGGAGAACATCGATGTCTGTGCTGTGACAGAAACCTGGTTCAAGGCTCCTGAGAGCACCCCAGCACTATCAGGTTTTACCTCATATCATGCGTTCCGGCCCCAAAATTCGGACAATACCAAGAAAGGAGGGGGGGTGTCCATATTTATAAAGGACACCCACACCTCAAGGTTGGTGGCAACGCACGATGCATCGGAGACCATCCAGGTGCAATTAACCATAGGCAAGACTGCTCTGCAATTTGTAGCATGTTACAGGCCACCCTCGCAAACCCAGGAACCTCACATGGCTTTCCTGAAAACACTGGAGGGGATAAATGTATCTCCAAACACCATTATACTAGGTGACTTCAATTACCCAAATATAGACTGGGAACACTACTCAAGCCCAAACACTCTGGCCCAAAAGTTCCTGGAATTCATAAACTCAAATGCCATGGAACAACTAGTCACCATCCCCACAAGAGGAGAAAACATACTTGATCTCATCATCACGAACATGGGAGCACAATATTCAATACCTGAAGTATACCCCTCACTGGTGAGATCAGATCACAAGCTAATCTTGCTGGAGGTCCTCATCCCACCCCCACCTGAAACAAAAAAAAAACAGTAAAGAACTTCTCAAAAGCTGACTTCACACTTCTAAAGACTAGTGTGGTCTCCTTTAAGGCCCCCGAGCCTGCGGTAAACACTATGCAAGCCGCTGAATCACTTACAAATGCCTTCTACCAGCACCTGCAGGACTGCATGGATCAGGCAATCCCAAACAAAACAAAGACTCTCTGTACCAAAGGCAGGCGTCCAGTCTGGTGGACCCCAGCCATAAACAAACTCTACAACAAAAGGAGGAAGCTACTACAAGATAGAGCTAAATCCGTAAGAGGTAAGACACCTTTGATCATTATAAGTAAAAAGCTAAGAGCTCTCATAAAATCATCCAAAGCAAATTTTGAGAAAAAAATAGCTAAGGACTCAAAAGACAATCATAAGGCCTTCTTTAGCTATGTTAGAAACCTGGGAGGAAGCTCCCAGATATGCTCAGAATTAGTTCAAAATGATGTGAAGATTACTGATCCTACAGACATTGCCAACATACTGGCTGACAGGTTCAGTGCAAACTTCACCCCACCCTCCCCCCAAAAGGAGATATATCTATACCAAATGATAGCAGCCCCCCAAACATCTCAAATGCCCAGGTGAAAACTGCTCTCTCCAAGGCAAAAAACACTGCATCCATGGGACCTGATGGTGTCCCCGGATGTGTACTCCACGAACTCAACGAGGAATTAAACCCACAGTTAGGACAGCTGTTTAATCTCAGTCTCACCTCTGGATACGTACCCAGGGAGTGGCGCACAGCGACTGTGGTCCCACTTCACAAAGGCGGTGCCTCCGCCGACCCTGGAAATTACAGTCCCATTAGCTTGACAAGCCTTATCTGCAAAGCCATGGAAAGGATCATAATGGATCTCATAAATAAAGACATAGGGAATTTGCAGACTCTGGATCAAACCCAGTTTGGCTTTGTCAAAGGCAGATCATGCCTTCTAAACTTGGTTGACTTCTTTGAAACGGTCACCAAGGCCATTGATGAGGGTAAGGCAGTCCATACAGCCTACCTGGACCTAGCAAAGGCCTTCGATACAATACCACACTCGGGTATCATTGAAAAACTCATCAGCCTAAAGGTAAACCCATACGTCACAAGATGGGTTGCAAACTGGCTGAGTGACAGAACCCACAGGGTCAGAGTTGCTGGCGCCATGTCAGACTCAATGCCTGTCACAAGTGGTGTCCCACAGGGCTCAGTCCTGGGCCCACTCTTGTTCGGCATCTACTTCTCCGAAGTACAAGCAAACACAGGAGAGTTATGGCTGACCAAGTTTGCAGATGACTGCAAACTGGGCGCCATAGTCGAAAACACATCTGACACAGATATCCTTCAGAAGGGCCTCACAGAAATGGATAACTGGTGCCAGAGCCATGGCCTAAAGTTAAATGCCAAAAAATGCATAGTCATACCCTTCGGGAAAATCAAGGTTACCCCTAGCTACCATATAAGAGGCAATCCACTGAGCACAGAAGAAGTTATCAGGGACCTGGGGACCCAGGTTGACAGTAACCTTTCATTCGACACTCATGTTGCTAAAATAGTTATTAAGACCTTCTACATTGCCCACCTGATCATGAAGGGATTCACATCTAGATCAAGGGAGGTCATAGTCTCCCTGTACTCATCACTCATCAGACCAATGATTGAGTACAATGCCCCATTCGGAATGTATCTGACCCGACACTTGCAGCAGCTGGAGAGGCCCCAAAAGTTCCTCACCAAAAGGATAAAAGGTCTCAAAGATATGTCTTATGCTGCCCGGCTGAAAGAACTCCAGCTCTATTCATTCGCTTACCGCCTGCTCAGAGGTGACCTGTGTCTGACATACAAGGCCATGTCAAACCCAGATTTGATGAACATGCTTCACCTCAAAAAATCGAAATCTCTTAGAGCCACAAGGGCAGGAGACCTAAACCTAGACACAGCTATTAATAGGACGTGCTGGAGGGATAGATTCATCACCCAAAGACTCCCTATGCTGTGGAACAAAATCCCAGTATATGTGAGGCAGAGCACCTCGCTGGCTTTGTTCAAGAGGAATCTTGACCAATGGATGGGAGATCGCAGATATACCCCAGGGATTACCTCAGTGTCTCTGCTCAACAGAGGCACTGCAAAATAATGGGCATAGTTTCTCCAAACTAAAGGGGTGGCGTAAGCCACAAAACTATGGGCTAGGCTTGTAAATGCCCTCGGGCAGATAGCCTAGTATAAACCTATGAACCTATGAACCTATGAACCTATGTTATAATTAAAAGGGAGGATGTGAAACGTATGATAGGTGATATTAGTAAGGCATTTTATTCCATAGGACTTGATGACTTGTGAGATGTTAAACAGAAATGTGGAATAGGTAATAGAATTAGGAGAGTGCATATGTCAGAGTAACAGAATAAGAGATTGACAGTGTTAGTGAATGGTTGGCTGTGTAAAGAAATATGCATGACATGTGGTATAAGGCAAAGATGCCCCATAAATAAAATATTGTTTGCACTGGTGATGAATGCAAGAGTGAATGAAGTAGCTTATAAAATGAAAGATGCTAGATATGTCATTCAAAGAATGTGGTGATAATGGTAGTTTTGACATATGCAGATGATATACTTGTAGCTGCTATGCACAAAATACAGATGAGGTAAGTGTTGGTTTATCTGAATGTATGTTTAAAGGAAGTGGGAATGACCTTGAATAAAAATAAATGTAAGGATCTGGGTAATGAGGCTGCATATTTTTCAATGAATGAAGTATCTGTGCAGAATTTGAAGAATATGCTTTAGTTAGGATACAATGATAAGAGCTGATAAAAGAAATTATATAAATATGACTTCTGTAGAGAACAAATAGATTAGCTTTCAAAAACAGGTATTAATGGGGGGATAACACATATGTCAAATGTTTATATGATCCCAGTAAAACATAAAAATGAAGTTTTGCAGTTTGTGTTTTCTTTAATATGGGGTTCAAGATTAAACCCAGTGAAGTGTGTTGTATATTAGTGAAGATGAAGGAAGATTGGGGTTACTAAATCCAGCTGTTTATTCTGCCTTTTTAAACTTGTATAGACTATTATGAGAATAAGGGAATTAGAAAAACAATACTTGAATAAAGAAATTAAATCATATCAAGAATAAATAGTAACATGAAAAATAAAAATTGATGACATAGATAAAGATGGGATGTGGTATAATAATGTGATGAAACAAGATTATTTTGTAAATTAATGGGGATATTTACCAGAAGAAGTAATTAAAGTCATTAAAGTAAGGAAAATGGTGTACTAAGATGTAGGGTGCCAGGATTTCCTATGAAGACTGGTAATAAATAATTTACCAGTAAAGACGAGCATGCCAAACAGAAAGAAAGTTGAAAGAGTGTTTTTTTTTGTTTTGTTTGTTTGTTTTGGTTTTTGTTTTTTTTTTTTTGTTTTTGTTTTTTTGAGGGGGGAGAAACAATGTTCATAGGTAGGTTCTTAGGTGCATATGTGTGTACTAGGCTAATGGTCCTGGGGCCTTTACAAGCCTAGCCATAGGATTACCCTGGCATAGTGCCACCTGACCTTAGTTCCCAGTGCCTCTGTCAAGTAGAGCCACTGGAGTTATCCCTGGGGTGAATTTTCTGTTTCCCATTTACTCATCAAGATTTTTCTTGAAGAGGGTCAGCGAGGTGCTCTGCTTGATATGTATGGGAAGTCTGTTCCATAGCATGGGCAGTCTCTGGGTTATGAACCTGTCCCTCCAGCATGTTCTGTTAATTGTGGTAATGAGATTGAGGGCTCTGGAGCGTGTGGTGCAGAGGGATTGGGATTTCTTTAGATGTAGCATTTCTAACAGAGCTGGGTCAGATATGGTTTTGTAAGTCAAGCAGAGATTGCCTCTAAGTAGGCAATATGAGACAGAAAATAGTTGGAGTTTTTTGAGTCTGTCCATATAGGACAAGTGTTTAAGGCCTAGGATCCTCTTTGTGAGGTACTTTTGTGGCCTCTCCAGTTGTTACAGGTGTCTAGTGAGTTACATGCCAAATGGGGCATTGTATTCGATAATTGGCCTAATGAGGGAAGAGCAGAGGGAGACAATGACCTCTTTCTTCCTGGATGCAAAACTCTTAGTAATGAGATGTGCCACATAGAAGGACTTTCTGACCACAGTGACAATGTGGTGATGGTTAGTTGCCCTAATGGGCCATTGTAAGCCTAGACAATTTCCCTGTTTGTGCTCAAAGCCCATTTGGCTATAGATTGGCCTTACCCATCCCATGGTCTACAATTATATATTAGCCCTGATGAAAGTAACTAGGATCATGCCATAGGCAATTTGAAGAGACCCATGCATGGGATTAAGCATTTAGGAGCTGTCTCTGTCCATTAGTAGTACAGGAGACAGTCCTGGGCTAAATTTTATGGTTCCTATCTATAGATCCAAACTGCACTTGAATATGGACATGAATGAACTTTATGTGCATTGAGAGACTGTTCCATAGCAGCTCTATCCTCTGCAAGATATACCTGTCTCTCCAAACCATTCTGTTGATGTTGCAGAAGAGGTTTAGATCCTTAAACCAACTATTTCTGATATTTGCTTGCTGATGTGCAGTAACTCTGTTAGTAATGGGTCTGTGGATGCCTTGTATGCTAGACATAGGTCACCTCTTAGCAGACTGTAGGATACTGGGCTGTTCTGATGAAGTCTATTGATGAAAGCGCTTGACCTGTTGTGTTTTACACAGTGACTCTTTGTGGATTACACTTGTGACCTGTGGATTAATAAATGTGTTTCTTCAACTGCGGTCGTAGGTTATTGGCTCTAGGAGTGGAATTTTATTTGTGTTGTTTGCCACTCTTTTATCACACCGTGCTGACTTTCTGTTAGTAATGAGTCTGTGGATGCCTTGTATGCTAGACATAGGTCACCTCTTAGCAGTCTGTAGGATACTGAATATAGTGACAGGGCTTTGAGTCAGTCCATGTAGGACATGTTGTTTAGGCCTTGCATCCTTTTAGTAAGGTATCTCTGTGGGCATTCCAGTTGTTGCATGTGTTCGGACAGATACATGCCAAAGGGGGCATTCTATTCAGTAACTGGCTTAATAAGGGCTGAGTAAAGGGAGACAATGACATCTCAAGATCTACACACAATCCCTTTGTTTGTAAGCTGTGGGATATAGAAGGACTTTGTTTCAACAATGGACACATGTTGGTCAAACGTTAGTTCACTGTCAACATAAGTTCCCAAATCTCAAATAATTGGGTCAGTTGTTAAGGATGTATTGTGGTAGTTCCTGTGGTAGATGACTTCCCAAATGATACAGTAATGCATTTTTGCATTTAGTTTCAGCCCAAGATTCTGGCACCAGATATTTATTTGGGACAAATTTTCCTGCAGGATGTCTAAGACATTTGGGGATTCAATAACTGCTCCTAGCTTGCAGTCATCTGCAAACTTAGTCAGACAGAGCCCTTTGGTATTGATGCCAAACAAGAAAGTTCCCAGCACAAAACCATGGAAGCCTCCACTGGTGATCAGTCTCTTATTAGAGGTAACTTCCCCTAATTTGATTATGTGTGTCATATTGGTGAGCTAATTGGGAATCCAGCATGTGACATAGGAGTTTATTCCCAGTTTATTTAGCTTTTCTACTATGCCTAAATGACATATGTTTTGAAATGTAAAGGAGTGGTGAAACCTCTGGAAAAGGTTGTGTAAGAAATGTTTTGGAGAATATTAATGACATAAACAATATAGATAAGAATATAATTATGTATGGATATTATAAGAATAAAACGAAAATATGTGAGAAGGCTAGATAAGACTATTTTATGCAGTATGGTTTCTTTGGAATGAAAGTCTGAATTACATTTTGTTTAATGAGAAATAGATTTTGGCAGATACATTTCAAAAAAATTAGATTATGGTTGTGGATTGGGAAGAATTATGGAAGAATAAAATGAGGATGTAATGAGAAAAATGATAAATGGCATGAAATAAAAATGTGTCTATATGTGCCTGTTAATATGTAAAGTTTATACATATGTAAATAATGTTTATGTTGTGTTAAATAAATGGCCCTTACTCTTATCAGTAAATGTCATGGGACCTTTTACATCCGCCTGAGCTAACACCAACTCAGGCATATGGGCCCACAGCACCCCCCTCGCAATGCTGCACTGCAGTGTCAATAATCCATCTACCAGGTATAGGAAAAGAACCAACAGCCTTTTGCACCGAAGACAAATATTTTACCTGTTGCACCACTGACATTACATTGTGTATCTGAAAAGGGCTCATGGCAATCAGTGCATACCTCCAGTTAACAAACTTAAATCAGTAAATACAAATCTGATGTAAAGCTAATTAAGTTATTGCTTTTAGTTCTTGATTCTATGTGCATTTAGTTTGTATATTTTTGCTTACTACTGCTACTAGTATGTGTGGTTTATCTGTTTACTAGAGTTAGTAGGGAAAATATACTGAATATGTTATCAGTTGTCTTGTACTTTTATTTTACTCTATATGCATATTATTTCTTTAAGAGAGTTTTTCTTCAGTTTTGGATTATTTACTCTGCATAACTGATGCAACAGAATATAAATCAATATACTTTTTAGGTAGCAGAAGGTTACATTTGCAGCTTCATGCTTGGCAGTGGAAGGAGACCTCACCATTCTGTTACCATCAAATAGGCTGATTGGCTTCCACCTAAATTAAGACTTGTCTTTCTTGTTGGTGGACAAACAAGTTCCATTAAATGGATCGCCATTAATCACTGTATCACATAATTTTCTAGAAACAACTCTATACAACTTGTTAAAGAGCATCTTCCTGTTTTATAGGTTCATAGGTTCATAGGTAGATACTAGGCTATCTGCCCTAGGGCAATTATAAACCTAGCCAGAGTGTATTTGGCTTCCGCCTCCCTATTAGATTAGCCTACTGTGCCTCTGTAAAGTAGGTCACAGAAGGTACCCTTTTAAGATTAGTTTACTGTGCCTCTGTCTAGCAGGGACACAGAAGAGATCCCAGGGGTGAATTTGCGATTTCCCATCCACGCGTCCAAATTTCGCTTGAAGAGGGTCAGTGAGGGGCTATGTCTAACATGAACTGGGATTCTATTCCAGAGTGAGGGGAGCCTCTGGGAAATGAATCTGTCCCTCCAGCATGTCCTATTTATTTTTGTGCTGAGGTTTAGGTCCCTGGAGCGTGTAGCTCTAAGGGACTTGGATTTTTTGAGGTGGAGCATGTCCATTAATTCTGGGTTTGACATGGCTTTGTACGTCAGGCATAGATCGCCTCTGAGTAGGCGGTAAGTGACTGAGTAGAGCTGGAGTTTCTTTATTCGAGCTGCATAGGACATCTGTTTGTAGCCCATGATCCTCTTGGTGAGGTACTTTTGGGGTCTCTCCAGTTGCTGCAGGTGTCAGGTAAGGTACATCCCAAAAGTGGCATTGCATTCAATTATGGGCCTGATGAGTGACGAGTAGAGGGGCACAATGACCTCTCTTGATCTAGATGCGAACCCTTTCGTGATAAGGTGGGCTATATAGAAGGTCTTTCTAACCACTTTGGCAACATGATTATCAAAGGAGAGATTACTATCTATGTTGGTCCCCAAATCTCTAATTACTACTTCCGTACTTAATGGATTACCAGCTATGTGGTAATTTGTGGGCACCTTGTTTTTCCCAAAGGGGATGACTATGCACTTTTTAGCATTTAGCTCGAGGCCATGGCTCTGGCACCATGCATCCGTCTCTGTGAGACGCTTTTGGAGGATGCTTGTGTCAGCTGGAGATTCAGTTATGGCCCCCAGTTTGCAGTCATCTGCGAACTTTGTCAGCCATAATCCCCCCGTGTTAGCCTGAACCTCAGAGAAGTATATACCGAACAAGAGAGATCCCAGAACTGAGCCCTGTGGGACGCCACTTGTAACTGGTTTGGATTCGGACATGGCACCTGTGATTCTGACCATGTGGGATGTTCATCGTGTTACCCTGCTGCAGTCATCACACTTGGGTTATCCTGTCGTCAGGTGGTCCCGCAGTCGGCCGGATTTCCAAAGTCTTGGTCCGGCGTCGGTTGCTGGCGCTTCTTCCCTGACGTCAGTGTGCCAGGGGTATATATAATGCATCCAAAGCCATCTTCTTCAGTCTTTCTTGCCGCGCGGTGCCCGAAGCAGAAGCAGTTTGCACGTGCCGGTTGGCCAACTCCTGAGATTTTCGAACTCGAATTTGAGACCGAAGTCTTCAATAAAGCTAAGTACCCCATTGGGGAAACTTTTCTTGCCTCAGACCGATGTCAGAAAAAGTTAACAATTGTATTTCTTGTGGGAAGCAAATACCTCATAAGGATTTTCATTCTTACTGCATACCTTGCCTAGGCCCAGACCACGACGTCACTAGTTGCTGTTTTTGTGCTAGGTTTAATAAGCATACTATAAAAAGATGCTTTGATTTCGCACGACACTTCTTCGGTAGAAAATTTAACTACACTATACCGTCGGAGCAACTGACTACCGGCGTGCACAAAAAATGCAAGGATAAGGACAGGCAACCTAGACCCAAGCCAGACTCTGAGGCCTTGGCTGGTCCGGTCTCCGGTTCACCGGTCTTCAGTGAGGCTCCGACGCAGCCCCTGACTACCGCAGATCTGGAACCCGAGACCGCTTCGGAACTTTTGGCGGAAAGTACCAGGCCGATGCAGCCATTTTGTTCAGCCCCTACCGACGACACTGCTGAAAAAGATGTCGGTGCTGCAGAAACACCTTCGGTTTCTGAAGGCGTCTTCAGACCGACGACGCTCACCATTAAAACGTATCCTAAGACGAAGACTCCTATTAAACCTAAAAAGACTGCACTTCAGTCCCCTGTTCAAGGCCCCATGCCTAAGAAACAGATGCTTAAAATGGCTGAAGATTTGATCTCTTTAATCAGGGGTTCCCATCCCCCTCCTGACAAAAGGCCTAGACAAGAGGAAGATTATGCATCCTCTGAACAAGTGTCCATTTCCTCAGGCTCCTCAGAGGACCAAGATTACTCCTTCTCCCCTTATGAAGATTCTGATGCTGAGGATTCCATTCCCTCAGCTTCTCCCCCTGAAGACTACTCCTTTGGGGAAACTTTACACACTATGAGGGAACATTTTCACTGGGAAGGTCAGGACTACTCTGACTCAAAGAAAAGGCTCAGAAAGTTTCTTTTACTCCCCCAGCACAGACCACTTGCCATCCCCCCAGTTTTAGACATTGTGTGGATGATGTTTACTTAGAATCCAGTTTGAACCCAGACTCTCTGCCTCCTGCTCCGGCCAAACCTGACAGATACTATAGAGTGCCTGATTCCCACAAATTTCTTTACAAAAGTCCTGTTGCTGATCCAGAGACTATCTCCCAGGGTCCCAAAGGGGCTAAGGCTTCTATGGCTAAAAATCCTGTACCCTCTGAAAGGGACTCCAGAGCACTAGACAGGTGGGGGAAAAAGGTTTACACCTCAGCCACTCTAGCTATGAGGGCACTAAATTGTCAGTTTCACATGCTAAAATATCAGCAATTTCTAATGTCTCAGTTAAAACAAAAAATGAGCACACTCCCTCAACAGTCTGAATTGAAAGAAATGCAGGATCTGTTGCATGCAACTGAACAGGTGGGCAAACATACTTTACAATGTGGGTTTGATTCTTTGGAGGCTTCCTGCAGAGCAGCTGTCACTGGGTCTGTCATACGCAGGCATGCTTGGTTAAAGGAACAAACTCTGCCTGATCATGTTAAAGCAAAGCTTCTAGATGCTCCCTTACAGCAGGATGTTCTTTTTGGAGTTAAAGCAGAAGAAGTCTTAAAGAAAATGGAGTATAAGGCAAAATCTATGCAGACAGTCAAAGATTTCCTACAGGTACAGCCCCCTCGCTTCAGCAGAAATTGGCCAACAAAAAATTGGTCCTTTCCAGCTACTGACAGGCCACAGAGGGGTAAATACAGACGTCCAAGAGGCAGAGGACAACCACAAGCCCAGTACAAACCTCGACAATGGGGCACTGTAGCACAGAAGGAGGAGAAGACAGGTCCCAAACTACCAGAAGGCAAACTCAATGACTTGCATCTCATCTGGCCAAGCAAACTCTCTTGGCAGCCCCCTTGGGAGGAAAACTCGCACTTTTTTCAGACAACTGGCACATTGTCACAAAGGACAAATGGGTCCTAGACATAATTTCACGAGGATACAGATTCCATTTCCACACCTTGCCAATGAAAAGAGGAATGCCAAACTTGCCACAAAATCAATGGGCAGAGGCACAAAGACAAATTACAGCTCTCATGGACATGAGAGCCATTCAGCTGGTACCTACTGGAGAGCAAAGCCAAGGATTTTACTCGAGACTCTTTCTAGTTCCCAGAAAGGACAATGCCTGGAGACCAATTCTGGACCTTTCAATTCTAAACACCTTCTTACAAGTACCCAAATTCAAGATGCTAACACTACAGCAGCTTCTTCCCATGTTGGGCAAGAAAGCTAGGCTAGTAACGTTGGACCTCAAGGAGGCATACCTGCATGTCCCTATCAGACAAAGTTGCAGAAGATACCTCCGTTTCATTGCAGGTTCAACCCATTACCAATTCTCTGCACTGCCCTTTGGCTTATCTACTGCGCCCAGGGTCTTCACAAAATGCCTGGCACCAGTAATTGCATACTGCAGACAAATAGGAATTCAAATATACCCATACCTGGACGACTGCCTCATCCAAGCAGAAAGCAAGGACATCCTCTTACAACATCTGGCTTTTGTAAAACATCTTCTAAGTTGCCTGGGGTACACAGTAAACGAAAAGAAATCAAAACTAGTACCCTCACAAAATATGACATTCCTGGGTGCCAGCTTGAATACAATGGCCCAGAAGGCTTACCTGACGCCAGACAAACAACTACAACTGACACAATATTTCAAAATAATGGCAACAAAGACCCAACTACCTGCAAGAAAAATTCTGCAGGCCTTGGGCTTCATGGCATCTTGCATACTACTAATACCATTTGCAAAGCTGCATATGAGGAAATTACAGTGGTACCTAAAAAGCGTATGGTCTCAACACAGCCACAGCTTGGACACAATGATATCTCTCATTCCCTGCCTACAACAGGAGTTTCTATGGTGGTCACTGGCATGCCACCTCAACAAGGGTCAGTCTTTCACCTTGCCCCCAGCCAGGCAAACTATGACAACAGATGCATCGGACTACGCCTGGGGGGCACACATGGCAGGACAATGCGTTCAAGGCGTATGGTCTGCAGATCAAAGGAATCTGCACATCAATCAAAAAGAGATGCTAGCTGTACAGAATGCTCTGACAGCCTTCAAGAATCTATTACATCCAGGACAACTTACAATAAGGACGGACAACACCACAGTAATGTGGTACATAAACAAACAAGGGGGTACACACTCCTACCCTCTATGCAGGCAAGCAATGACCTTGCGGAACACAGCTCTGGCTTACCAAGTTCACTTACAAGCTCAATTCCTGCCAGGACAAAAGAACACATTGGCAGACGACCTCAGCAGAAACATCATGGATCCCCACGAGTGGAAACTGGATCCACAAGTATTTGCAATGATAACTCAAAAATGGGGCCTTCCAGGCATAGACCTGTTTGCCAGTCCTCAAAACTATCAACTAACAAAATTTTGTACAAGGACACTTCACCATCAAGCTTGGAAAGTGGACGACTGTCATTCAGCTGGAAAAATCTGACAGTATATGCCTTCCCTCCATTGCCTCTCCTCACAAAGGTGCTTCTGAAAGTCAGAAAGGAGAGACCACGACTGATACTCATAGCCCCAGAATGGCCACGCCAGCACTGGTACCCATTATTGAGGAATATGGCCCAGGGCCCACCTTGGATTTTACCACAAACTGCCCATTTGCTCACACAGCAAAACAATCAGATTCTTCACAGCCAGTTAAAAACCTTAAATCTGGCTGCATGGAAAATCACCTAAACATCCAGCCAGCTCCTCTTTCCCAAGCAGTTATGGATGTTATTCTGGAAGCTAGGAGGCCCAGCACCAGGAAGGCCTATGCGGACAAATGGAAAAGGTTTTGTGCGTGGAACCAAACTAAAGGCCAAAACACACTTCAGCCTCACCTGCCTCAGATTCTACAGTATTTAACTGAGATGTTGTACAAATTACTTTCTTTTTCTTCCATTAAAATCCATGCATCAGCTATTTCAGCCCACTACAACACAGAACCACCCTTATTTTTGCATCCACTCCTAAGACAATTCTTCAGAGGGACAAAAAACATTAGGCCCCCCAGAGAGCACCTACACCAACATGGGACCTCAATTTTGTTCTGGAAAAACTTACGCTACCTCCCTTTGAACCAGCTTTCTCTGCAGATCTACAGTTCCTATCATGGAAGACTGCCCTGCTGCTAGCAATAACTTCAGCTAGAAGAGTCTCAGAGCTGCAGGCATTAATGGCAATGGAACCTTTCCTCATTTTCCATTAAGACAGAGTTTCTCTACGCACTAATCCTTCCTTCATGCCTAAGGTGGTTTCCAGTGTGTCTTTAAATCAAACCATTCACTTACCCACCTTCTTCCCAAACCCACAGAACAAAGGAGAAAGACTCCTGCATTCTTTGGACATTCACAGGCAACTTCGCTACTACTTGGATAAAACTAAGGCTTTCAGAAAATCTGACCAGTTCTTTGTATCCTATGCTACAGCTTCACAAGGGAAGGCTTTATCAAAGCAAACCATTTCCAAATGGATAGGACATTGCATTTGTTTTTGCTATACCCATCATGGAAAACCAGTTCCTGCTACCATTAGGCCCCACTCTACCAGGGCAACAGCTACATCTACAGCCTTCCTCAGGGGGCTACCAACCAAGGAGATTTTGGAAGCTGCAACTTGGAGTTCAGTACACACTTTTACCAAACACTATCACTTACCACTTTACTCTAAGACTAGGGCTGGCTTCACCACTGCAGTTCTGCAGGGCCTTCTAGCCTCCTCTAATGCTCTATAACTCCTCCACCCATCCATAGCTTTGGGATTCTACCCAAGTGTGATGACTGCAGCAGGGTAACATGATGAACATGGTACAGTTTTGTACCTACCATAAATGTAGATGTTCGAATGTACACCTTGCTGCAGTCCAGGTTACCCTCCCTCCATCCCCTCTGATCTAACTGGCTAAATCTATACAATACCTTCCTGATGTATGTGCTTATAGCTGGAGGGATTTTGTGTTTGTGCAAAAAAGTACTTTATTTACTGCTAATTACTGACCATCTTTTTGGGGGCACCTGACATCTGGGGCAAGAAAAACTGAAGAAGATGGCGTCAGATGCATTATATATACCCCTGGCGCACTGACATCAGGGAAGAAGCGACAGCAACCGACGCCGGACCAAGACTTTGGAAATCCGGCCAACTGCGGGACCGCCTGACGACAGGATAACCCAAGTATGATGACTGCAGCAGGGTGTACACTCGAACATCTAAATTTATAGTAGGTACAAAACTGTACTTTCTATCTCTTACCTTTAAGCATCCCTGTGACTAGCACTTTCTCTAATACCTGCTGGAAAGCACTAGGAAGCCTTAAACTCATACAAACACTGAACTCTCCTTGTTAACAAGGAGAAATTAATAGTAGGCACTAAACAGCCTATAATTGCAAAGTACCTTGCTAAGGAAACAGCTCCTATACTTTACAAAGAAAAAAAAAAAAGCCCCAAACCAGGCATGTCCAAGGGACAGCTTCCGGTGATTTCTCCTGTCCACCTGGTGAATCTGGGCATACTGGGGCAATGCAGCAATTGCCTCATGTACACAGACAACCCTCTCCTCCTACCACCCAACACTACAACCTGTGAGAGATGCACTTACATAGCCAAAATGGAAGCAAAGCTCTCTCCACCCAAGATTGTGCTAAACAGTCAAGAGGAGAAGGTTAACACCCACACTACACCTCAAGCAACACATAGCCCTTCTAAACCCGCACCACCAACACCCACATATAGCAACACTAAATCCACATATGCAGAGGCCCTTAACTGTAACCTGCCCAAGCAACAAAGACCTGTGAAGCTGAAACGCAAACAAACACCAATCACAACCAATGTGTCACATAGTTCACAACACCAGTGTGCCACCCAGCAACAGCCCCTAAGGCAAGACAATGTACCTAACACTTTAGTCATAGGTGACTCTATAGTCCGGGACACTGATGTCCCTCTCACCAGGTTGAATAAGTAGAAAATTACAGTCAGCTGCCTGTCAGGTGCCAGGATCCGCCACATAACGCATGCACTCAAGTCACTCCACAACAAGTACAATATGACTCTGTCATTGTCCATGTTGGAGTGAATGACTTGAGACGTACCTCCCTGGACTACATGAAAAGAGACATGGAAGAGCTCTCGGATCATGTGGCCCAGGCAGGTATGACCCTAGCCCTGAGTAGCATCCTGCCTTCGCCCAGAATGATACCACAATATAAGGATAAAATGATTGACTTCAACAATTGGCTAAGCTTATGGTGTCATTCAAAGGGGATCCGGTATCTGTCTGCCTGGGACGACATGATTGACAGACCACGATGCTTTGCCAGAGATGGTCTGCACCTGTCGCCCTTGGGATTCAGGTTACTGGCTAAGGCTCTTGCCACCCCTATAGTGCCTTTTTTAGGCAAACTTCAAAGGACAAAACCACCACTGTAACAGGTACAAGCATGCAAAATCTGAAGGTAATGCTACTCAATGCTAGAAGTCTAAACCTCAAAATGCACTCTCTCGAGACACTCCTAAAAATGGAGAACATCGATATCTGTGCAGTAACTGAGACCTGGTTCAAGGCTCCAGAGAGCACCCTGCAATACCAGGCTACAACTCTTATCACACTTTTCGGCCACCAAACCAGGACCGAAACACTAAAGGTGGAGGAGTGTCAATATTCACCAAGGATATTCACACCACCAGGCTAGTTGGCCAACACAATGTGTCTGAAATTCTCCAAGTGCAACTAACACTAGGTAAGACTGCAATCCAAATTGTAGCTTGCTACAGATCCCCCACCATACCCCAAGATTCTCACTACACCTTTCTAAACATACTGGAAAATATTAAGATAGAACCAAACACCCTAATACTGGGTGATTTTAACTACCCTGCCATTAACTGGGAAAACTACTCATGTCCCAACACCTTTGCGCAACGGTTCTTGGAATTCATAAATTCCAATGCCCTGGATCAACTAATCCATAGTCAAACCAGGGGCTACAATATCCTAGACCTGGTCATTACCAACATGGGAAATCAATGCTCCATACCTATGGTCACCCCCTCATTAGTCAGGTCTGACCATAAGCTAATCACCCTTAACATCCACATCCCACCCCCACCCCCCAGTAAAGAAACCACCATAAAAAACTTCTCCCAAGCCAACTTCATGCTACTCAAGTCAGAAGTGACAAACTTCATGACACCCATGCAGACGGGAACTGAAAGTTCAACTGCTGAATCCTACACTAAGGCACTGTACGAGCACATCCACTCATGCATGAATCGTGCCATCCCAAATAGAACCAAAATGCTCTCATCCAAAAAAGGAAGCCAATCTGGTGGTCCCCTGCCATAAACAAACTTTACAACAAAAGTAAGAAACTTTTGCAGAAAAGAGGAAAATCCCAGGATGCAAAAAACTCCCTTACTAGCCTCAGTAAGAAACTGAGATGCCTCATAAAATCCTCCAAAGCTAGTTACGAAAATAAAATTGCCAAAGATTCCAAAGACAACCACAAAGCATTCTATAACTATGTCAAGAATCTAAATGGCAATGCTCAGATCTGCTCTGAGCTAAAACAGAATGGCATTAAATATACTGATCCGAAGGATATTGCCAATATCCTGGCAGATTGATTCAGTGCCAACTTCAACCCCCTCTCACCCCCTAAATGGCCCATCTCAATACCGGAAGATTGCCAAATTCCAGTAATAACGGCCACACAGGTACAAAATGCACTCTCTAAAGCCAAGAATACAGCATCCATGGGATCAGATGACATCCCGGGTTGTGTACTACATGAACTACAATATGAACTGGCACCTCACCTAAGTGTCATGTTTAATCATAGCCTCACCTCAGGTTTCGTGCCCACTGAGTGGCGCAGAGCTACAGTTATCCCAATCCACAAGGGGGGATCCACCTTGGATCCCAGAAACTACCGTCCCATCAGTCTGACAAGCCTTATCTGCAAGGCCATGGAGTGTATTATCATGGAACTTAAAAACAAAGACATTGGCAACCTTCAAACACTGGACCCCACCCAGTTTGGGTTTGTGAAGGGCCAATCTTGTCTCCTGAACCTGATTGACTTCTTTGACTCAGTCTCCAGAGCCATGGACAAGGGTAAGGTGGTCCACACAGCCTATCTAGACCTTGCCAAGGCCTTTGACACCATCCCCCACTCTGGAATCATAGATATACTTACTAAGTTGGGCATTAATCCCTATGTCACCCAATGGGTTGCTAAATGGCTTACTGATAGAACCCACACTGTAAAAGTAGCCAACTCCAAATCCAGCTCCAGACAAGTGACAAGTGGAGTACCTCAGGGTTCAGTCCTGGGGCTGCTCTTGTTTGGCATCTACTTCTCTGAAGTACAGGTCAACACTAAGGGACTCTGGCTAACAAAGTTTGCAGATGACTGCAAACTGGGAGCCATTATTGAATCCCCAAATGATGTGGATACTCTACAAAGGGCCTTACAGAAACAGATGCTTGGTGCCAGAGCCATGGGCTCAAGCTCAATGCCAAGAAATGTATTGTTATCCCTTTGGGAAAAACATGTATCCATGAATTACCATATAGGTGGCAGTACACTAAACACAGAAAGTGTGATAAGAGACTTAGGGACACAGGTGGACAGTGGTCTCACCTTCGATAACCACATCGCCATAACAGTCAGGAAATCCTTCTATGTGGCACACCTCATCACAAAGGGCTTTTCATCCAGAAAAAAGGAGGTCATTGTCCCACTGTACTCATCCCTCATTAGACCCATTATAGAATACAATGCCCCATTTGGTATGTACCTCTCAAGACATCTGCAACAACTGGAAAGGCCTCAGAAATACCTCACTAAAAGAATCACAGGCCTAAAGCAGATGCCCTACGCTGACCGCCTTAAAAACTCCAGCTATACTCTGTCACATATCGTCTACTCAGAGGCGATCTCTGCTTAACATACAAGGCCATGTCAAACCCAGAGCTGTTGGACATGCTACACTTAAAGAAATCCCAATCCCTCAGAGCTACATGCTCCAGGGATCTAAACCTTGTCATCACAATAAACAAAACATGCTGGAGGGATAGGTTCCTGACCCAGAGACTCCCCAGACTCTGGAATAGATTGCCCATACATGTCAAGCAGAGTGCCTCTTTGGACCTCTTCAAGAGGAACCTTGACGATTGGATGGGAGAAAGGAAATTCATCCCAAGGATCACGTCAGTTGCCCTGCTAGACAGGGGTCCAGGAAAGTAAATAATGTGGGAAGAAATAGCCAGGGAATTGTTATGGCTAGGCTTGTATAGGCCCTAGGGCTGATAGCCTATTACCAACCTATGAACCTATGAACCTATGAGCCAGTTTGCAACCCATCTTGTGATATAGGGGTTGATATTTAAGCTGGTAAGCTTATTTATGATGCCCGAGTGGGGTATTGTGTCAAAGTCTTTTGCGAGGTCCAGGTAGGCTGTGTGGACTACCTTGCCCTCATCTATGGCTTTGGTAACTGTTTCAAAGAAATCAACTAGATTTAAGAGGCAAGATCTGCCCTTAACAAAGCCAAATTGGGTAGGGTCCAGTGTCTGGAGGCTCCCAATGTCTTTGTTTATGAGTTCCATGATAATACGCTCCATAGCTTTACAGACCAGACTAGTCAGGCTTATGGGGCGGTAGTTTCCAGGGTCCGTTGTGGCACCATCTTTGTGGAGTGGGACCACTGTAGCTGTATGCCATTCTTTGGGTACATATCCTGTAGTAAGGCTAAGTTTGAACAGTGACTTAATGTGAGGGTTCAGTTCTTCTTGGAGCTCGTGTAAGACACAGCCTGGGACATCGTCCAGTCCCATAGATGCTGTGTTTTTTGCTTTGGAGAGGGCAGCTTTCACCTGTGCATCTGTGATGTCAGGGAGGTTACATTCAGTTGGGATAGGCGTTTGCTCCTTTGGGGGGGAAGGGGGGGAGTTTGTGCTGAATCTGTCTGCCAGGATGTTGGCCATGTCTGCAGGTTCGGTATATTTTGTACCGTTATGCAACAATTCAGAGCATATCTGGGAGTTTCCGCCCATGTTCCTGACATAACTAAAGAAGGCCTTGTGTTTATCTTTAGTGTCTAGGGCAATTCTTCTTTCGAAACTGGCCTTTGATGATTTTATGAGGGATCGAAGTTTCTTGCTAATACTGATCAGAGATGCCTTCCCTTTTTGGGATTTTGCACTGTCATGTTGTAGCTCCCTCCTTCTGTTGTATAGCTTATTTATGGCCGGGGTCCACCAGACTGGTCTCCTGTTTTTGGAGGAGTGAGTCTTGGTTTTATTTGGGATAGCATGATCCATGCATTCCTGCAGGTGCTCATAGAATGCATTTGTAAAGGATTCTGCGGATTGGGCTGTATTATCCTCTGGCCCAGGGGCTTTGAAGGATTCCACCTCAGTCTTGAGAAGTGCAAAGTTGGCTTTTGAGAAATTCTTTACAGTGATTTCCTTGGCTGGGGGTGGGGACGGGATATGGATGTCCGGGGAAATTTGTTTATGTTCTGATCTTACCAATGAGGGGTTTACCTCTGGTGTGGAACATAGAGTCCCCATGTTGGTGATGACCAGGTCCAATATGTTGTTCCCTCTTGTGGGAGTGGTGACCAGTTGTTCCATTGCGTTAGAGTTTATAAATTCAAGGAACCGTTGGGCGAGGGTGTTTGGGCTTGAGTAGTTTTCCCAGTCAATGTTTGGGTAGTTGAAGTCACCCAATAACATAGTGTTTGGAGAGACCTTCATATTCTCCAGTGTTCTCAGGAATGCCAAGTGGGGTTCCTGTAACAGGGAGGGTGTTCTGTAGCAGGCTACAAACTGAAAGGCAGTTTTGCCCACTGTTAGTTGCACATGGATGGTTTCCGATGCTTTGTGCAGTGCCACTAACCTGGAGGTGTAGGTATCTTTGATAAATATAGATACTCCCCCTTATTTTGTGCTTCGGTCTGAGTTTTGGGGCTGAAACGCATGGTATGAGTTGTAACCTGGTAGTGCTGGGGTGCTCTCAGGAGCCTTGAACCAGGTCTCTGTTACTGCACAGACATCAATTTTCTCCATACTGAGGAGAGTCTCGAGTGCATGCATCTTGAGGTTTAGACTTCTGGCATTGAGTAGCATTACCTTTAGTTTTTTTATCTTTGGGTTGTCTGTGGAGGTGGGTTTGTCCTTTGAGCCTTGCCTAAAAAAGGCACTATGGGGGTGGCAAGAGCCTTGGCCAGTATACGAAAGCCTAAAGGTGACAGGTGCAAGCCGTCCCTAGCGAAGCAACGTGGCTTGTCGAGCATGTCATCCCAGGCTGACAGACACTGGATCCCCTTTGAATGACACCAATACTTTAGCCAGTTGTTGAAACTGATCATTTTGTCTTTATACTGTGGCATCATTCTTGGTGAGGGCAATATGCTACTCGAGGTCAGGGTCATACCAGCCTGGGCTACATGGTCAGAGAGCTCCTCTATGTCTCTTTTCATGTAGTCCAGGGAGGTACGTCTCAGGTCATTCACACCAGCATGGACAATGATAGAGTCATACTTGTACTTGCTTTGGAGTGACCTGAGTGCTTGCGTTATGTGGCGGATCCTGGCACCCAACAGGCAGCTTACAGTGACCTTCTCCTTGTTCAGTCTGGTGAGTGGGATGTCAGTGTGCCGGACAATAGAGTCCCCTATAACAAGTGTATTTGGTGTGTTGTTTGGCCTTAAGGGCTGTGACTGTGAGGCACACTGATTTTGTGAGATATGTGATTTGTGGGTATTGTTGAGGGGTGGCTGTTGCTTGGATATCTGCTTAGGAGGTCTTTGCTGTTTAGGCAGATTTTTATTTAGAGCCTCCAGTATGTTTTGTGTGTTTATGTGTTGGGTATGCAGATGCAATAGGTCTGTGTGAGACTGGATTTGTGGTGTGGGTGGTTACCTTTTCCTCCTGACTGACTGTGCCAGTCTTGGGTTGAGAGAGCTCTGCCTCCAGGTTGGCTGTGTAACTGCATCTCTCACATGTATTAGAGTTTGTTGGAAGGAGGAGAGGGTTGTCTGTGTACATAAGGCAATTGTAACATTGCCTCAAAATTCCCAGATTCACCAGCTGGACTGGAGAGTAACCTTGAAACTGACCCTTGGACATACCAGATTAGTATAGGGAACTGTTTTTTTACTGATCAGAATAGGGAAGGGAACTGATTTTTCACTTAATCAGGAAGGACCAATCGGGAGTCTAATACTTATGAGATTTCAAGGAGGGTGTAGTGCTTTAGTTAGTTAGTGTTTCCTTTTAAGAGCTGAGCAAGTGCAGGGCTTTAGAAAGAGAATAGAGTGATTACTTTGAGTTTGAACAGTTCTAAGGGAAAAAGTGAAGAGCAGACTTTGTGGAGCCTGGAATAGTTTAAACCTGTTCAGGCAGCGCTGCCCGACGCTGCTCAGTGCGCAAAACCGTGTAAAAAGAGAGTTGTAGGGTTTTAAGAGAGAGAGATCAAGGAGTTTAGAATTGACCCAAAATGGCCAATAAAACTACAGCTTCTAGGTAGTAACCACTCCTCCAGGGACAGGCAGGCTGTTCAGTGTTAACCACTCCCACTGGTGAACACAGAGACTTCCCTTTAGCCCAAGCAAGCACTGGCCTTCTAGAAACTTCCAAACAGTTCAGAACAGCAAATCTGTAACTGAACTTTCTTAACTTTCAGAAAGTGGGAAAAAGCAAGATTTTTTTTTTTTCTTTTTGTTGTAGTTTAAAGGTAGCAGAGATACACAAGCAGCAAAATAATCACAACAGTGCAATAAATGACCCCACACTTGAGTGCTAGGCCAAAATCAGGTAAAATGCAGTTTTTAGAGAAAAAATGATTTTAAATTAAGTGCAACACAGGAAATGCAGTAAACAGGCTCTAGATGTGTTCCAAGTACTGTTACTGTTACAGATATAAACTTTAGCAAGCTGGAAAATGTCAAAAAGTAGGCAGCAAAGCAGTAAAACTTAACAAAAAATCAGAAGAAAATACTTAAAATCACAAAAGTGGCTCCTTTTCTTCTCTCAGCATTTTGTCCCCTTGGTAGGTGCTTCAGCAACAACTAGCAAGCCTGAAAAGATCACTAACTATTCAGAATTACTCAGTCAGCTTCCACATACTACGGTTTGGAATTTGCAGCAATGCACTATTCAAATATTCCATCTCTCAGCTCCTGCACATAAAAGCACAGATTAGAACTACAACAGCAAAATAAATGTAAACATGGTGGCTTTGTAGCACAGCAATTTTGCTGTTGTCATCATTGTTTTTGTTTATTATTTATTTATTCTTATTATTTATTCTGCTTTATATCTGCTTGAGTTTAGTGCAATATTTGTATATAAGATTTAAGTATATGAGTTTAGAACAGTATCTGTTTGAGTTTAGTACTATCTTTATATACATCCTACCTTTATTCCTAGCTGCTAGCTAGATATTGGTATATCTGTTCATTACTACATTTCATATTGTATGCATAGCTAATGTTTGCTGCATCATGTATTATTTGCTATTGTATATATATTCAATTGTTCTTCATGTACTCTGGTGCTCATTTATTGTTCTGTGGAGCTTTTCTCCCCAGGCCTCTGCTGAAAAAGGACCTGTGTCCAATTGGAATTTCCTAGTGAACAAATGTAAATAAATAAATAATAAATAAAAATGTATTCATTTATTTATTTATTGACATTTGAGTACCAATAAAGTCTACCTGCGTCAGAGCTCATTTTCAGTGAAGACATGGGAAGAAAAGCTCCAAAGTATTGCAAAACATTTTAAGAATAATAATTTTACAGTCTTTAAAAAAATACAAAAAACAAATACAGTTTAAATGATTAAATCAAATTACACATAATATGAAAACATTGCTTAAGAGTTAATATACGTTGTATGGCAATTATTTAATAGAGAAATTTTAGCCAGTTTATAGAGAAATTAAAGGTAAGTTAGTATAATACAAACAGGAATTGCAATACAAAGTGAAAGAAAATCTGGCTTATGCTATATTTAGAGAGACAGCCAAGGGCAAAAAAAACCTGATAGAAGTAAGGAAGTTATTGAAGAAGAGAGAGTAAGGAGATGTGAGGTAAGAATAGATACTTGTTCACATTTAGGTTTATAGTTTATCCTGGTGTTAATCAAGAGCAGAGACAGCTTTTGGCTAGGAAGTCTTTCAAAATGGTTTGGAAGGATGGGAGGGAGGGTATTGACCTGAAGGATAGAGTTAAGAAGTCCTAGGCTGTAGCAACATGGTATGAGTACAGACAATGCTAGTAAATTTGATAGGTTTATGGACAGGCTGGATAATTTTATAGGAAGTAAGAAGCTGAGTATATGTTAATTGATGGGGTAATTCTAACCGGTTTAGCCCTTTTAGTGCTATACAGTAGTGGGTTCTGAAAATAGTATTTGCTGCAGATTTAGCTGCTATGTTATAGCATTGTTCAGGTTTTGATTTTTGTGATGCCTGAAGGTTAATAAGGATGGGAGCACCATAAAGAAGTGTGAGGAGGATATAAGTAGTGGGAAGTGTTGATGAGAAAGTTTTTGGCACAATAAAGCATCTCTAGTTTTTGATGAGTTTTTCTTATGCAATGTTGTATATGCTGGTGGAATTTAAAAATGTAAGATTATCATCCACTGTCATCCCTAAGAATTGATTGGGATTTGAGAAAAAAGTTGTACTTTTTTTTTTTTTTTTTTTTTTTTTTTAGGGTTGAGCATGAGTTGTGAGTTACAAAGCTTTGTTTTGGTTGCTGTTAAAGCAACTGAGATAAGGGGGAGACTAGTTTGCCATTACTCTAGCTTTACTTGACAGTATCTGTATATATTAGAAGTGTAATGTTAGTACTATAAGGAAGAAGGAAGCCATGTTGTGGGGGACTCCAGTTCTTACTGCAGGAGAGAATTTAGCAACTGTTTTTGACTACATTATATTTGGTATTATAATTTGGTATAATATTAGTATTACTTTCTATTTGGTTGATCACATTTCTAGTAGTTGTGCTTTGTTTCTTTTGTATTCTCTATAATTACATTATCTGGATGTATGGCTTTTTTATATTATCTGTTATCTGCAACTACATTTTACATACTTAAAATCCAAATGCTTCCTTTATTAATCTGTGCATGTTTCTGCTTTTATTCTATGCACAAAATCATACTCTACTTTTGCTTATTTCTGTAAATTTTTTTATGATTGCATTTCCCCGGGCTGTGCCTCAAACTGATCAATGGCAATTAGTGCATTACTCCAGTTAACAAACTTAAATCAATGAAAATAAAGCTGATGTGAAGCTAATGGGTTATTGCTGTTATTCCTTTGTAGTCTGTCTCTAATTTATTTTGTATGTATCTTTGCTTACTATTGTTACTAGCATTTATGTACTTTTGTTTCAATTTATTTTTGTATTAAGGTCATGACTGAAAATGAGCCCTTGTACCTCAGTTCACTTACCCAAAATATGTTGCATTATAAATAAACAAATCCCACTAATTAGATGCCTCTTTTTGATGCATTTTTTATTAATTTTAATGTAACACATTTAACAGTTTACAATATTATTGTTTTCAAATTGTATGCAAGGTTCAGCATTAACCATGACTCTACATAATAATGTCAAATGTAGAGGTATATTGATTACATAAACAGACCTAATTTCTGCAACTCTCTTGTATTACAAGAGATAATCAAAAGCATCCCAACATTTGTTTTGAGAGAAACAATTCCTCATTAGGCAGAAAAAGCAGTCCACTAGTAACCCACCACAGGAAATGTCAGAACAAGATAAAAGGGTAAACACCCTATTTTATACCCCATAAGCCATGGTAATTGTTAATTTAGGTTGACTATTTAGGATGTTTGTTTATTGGGAGGTATGTTTTTTATTTATTTGTTTGTTCTTGGGGATTATTATCTTTTACATATGCATTCTGTGTACATTTAATTGTTAAAAAAAAACATCTTTTACGGCCATTTGTAAGGGCTGCAGCTTACAGCTCTGTATTTTTTACTGGCTGCTTTATTTACTAATTGCTAATTAACAATTACCATGGCTTATGGGGTATAAAAATAGGGTGTTTACCCTTTTATCTTGTTCTGAAGAAGTCCTGTCATTTAGTGTACAAAAGCGCTTAACGTTGTATCAATAAAGTGTTTTAGCGGGACTCGACTCTGAAGACTCCATTCTTCCTTGTGATTCTAGTTACTTGGTTTTGTATTTTCTGCTTTCCACCACAGGAGAAGTAGTTTGTTTGTAGCATGTATAGCAATCCACAAATTATTTTCATTACCTGCACAGTGCAACAATGATACCTGGTCATTCATAGCAATATTACTTTTGGAACCAGTTCTTTATACAGATAGACCAAAATGTTGACAAACTTTGTATGGGATAGCATGGAATACACCAGGATGCTTAAAGATAAAAAGGAACATGCCTTGATGTTGCTCCAGGGTAGACAAATATTCTGCCATTTAATATAGAAGAGCATTTCTAATTTACTGCACACTCTGTTTTTATTACACTAGCTAATATCCAGCATACTCATAGCATCCACAACTCCTCCCAATCCTGAACACTCAGGGGAATAAATTCTCCCTTATTTATTCTGGCCATCATAACCTTTTTAATCCCTTTTGACTTGCTTTTCCACATATCTTTAGAAATTGATCCTTGCCACCCCTTTTACATAGAACTCCATAGGTAAAATTCTAGTTCTACTCCTTTGATAATCCTGTTATATATTTACCAGTTTAGTGTGGATCAGCTATTCCTGTAGCTCTAGCATATAGTCAGTTTGTAAGACAATGAAGTCTTTCATCATAGAGAATGGAATAAAGAGAGTGTTTTGCATATAAACTAATGGACATAACCATGCTCTTAACTGCCTTAATCCTTCCTGAAATTGTGTACAACTTAGATATCTTACTCAGTAACTCAGCATTCACCTTCTCAAGTAAACATGACATATTATTTTCTATGATACCAAACAAAGAATGACTTAAAAGGAGCCCCATATATCAGAAAAAAATTCTCAATGCTACACAGTTTCACTATACTAGTAAGCTGACTACAGTAGAGTTTTGTGGACTTCCCCAAGTTAATTTCTAGACTAGACATTGTACAAAATCCCTGAAAAATAGTAACTACCCTTCCAATCTCTTAGATGTATTTGCACTCAAATGGAAGAAATCATCAGTAAATAAAAAAGGAATCCTCTCCTCTTTATCTACCTTTAAACACAACAGGCTAACTCTTCCATAACTAGAATGAATAAACCAGTAGAAAATGAATAACCTTACCTCATACCCCTGGAGATGCACACCCTTCATCTGATAGATAGGCATTCACTGTAACTGTAAATGCTGGCTTCATATATCGCTTTTTGACCCACTTAATAAAGTGGTGTCCTGTCCACCTATGTTCCAAAGTTTGGAAAAGAAACTTAAATTTTACTGTATTGAGTGCTTTTCATTGTCAAACATCATTACACTAGACACAATTGTTTCTCGTTTTACTCCAGACGATTTCCACTTCCCCCCAATGAATCTTGATTTAATAAAAAAAAAACAGCAAACTGCTGTGATGTAGAATGACAACAGCTATGCTCCAAGAATACTTTATTGAAAAGTTTAAAAAGCTTTGGAGTTTTCGTTTCTCATGGAACTTCATCAGAACTACATATTCACTCCAAAAAACTAATTAAATAAGTCATTTTAAAAATCATGTGATGACGCCATTCAGTAAAAATCACATTTCAGTTAACCAATAAAATATAAAATTAAGCATCAAAGTACTTCAATTTTAAAACTGGATTAATAGGCAGGTTTCATTTAACCCGGGAAAACTCATGGCATCCAACAAGTTGCCATTTTAATTCACATTTCTATAGATGTTCATTTAATATAAAACCCTGAGGATCATTCTTTACCTACTCAATAATTAAAAAGCCAAAATGATTTGTCTTAAAAGCATTAATAAGTTTGAAGAAAGCATTGGTGACCCTCCCTTTCCTAATATTCAACAAGTGCTCATAAATACACTCCTTTAATTTTCTAGAAGTCTTTCCTATATAAAACGCTGAACACGAATGACACTTTGCTAAATAAATTATATGCTTAGAATTGCAAGTAAAATTGACATTAATCTTAAATGTTTCACCTCTGATATTAAAACTATCACCTAAAATAATACTTGGGCATTGGGAGCAACAAGCGAATTTAAACATTCCCTTTGAATGATTCGTATTTCCATTTCTTGCATCCTTATTCTGTTCTAAATAGTTTTTGAATGATTTATCTTTTTTCTATATTAGTGTCTCTGTTATGGACCTGTCCATCATGGAAAGACCCACATTTTTATTTACACTATTCACTATAGCTGTGCTTTCAAGAGTATATGTGGTGACATTTTATTATTTTCAAAATTAGATTTCCTTTGCGAGAAATCCAAAGGACTATAAATGTTAGTTCCACTTGTGCCTAATACTGGCAAATATACGCTATTTTTTTCTTTTGGATATAACCTTGTCACTAATTTCCAAAATAAAACTTTCTGGGTAACCTCACTTAACAAACATTTCCACTAAATTACACAGAGCTAATCAGAGGAAGGGCACTGAGCAAAACTCTGATCTGTGATATGTAACATTAAGTATCCTGTTTTTTGCTTATTTTTACTAGTTATTGCTTATTATAGATATTTATAGCACTTTTATTGTTTTATTGTGTGCTGCATACTTTTTACTTTATTTTATACCTATAAACTAAAACTGTCTGCCTCACAGGGCCTGATAAATAAGGTTTTTACTGTCACAATGTAAACCTTTTCTAGCTAGTTTCACTGTGTGTGAGGTATTAACTGGAAATTTTCTCCATTAGTCAAACATCTGTTTGGGTTTGTTTGTTCTTATTTCCTGCTAATGAGTGTATCATATAACTGATTTGTTTGCAGTTAGAAGCATTATCTAGAGTCTACTTGCACTTTTATCTGTTTAAAACTTTCATTTAAAGGCTCACTGCTGTTTATCTGCTGTGATGAACATTTCTGTAGTGTTTTTCTGCCTAAGTAGTATAGGTAGTAGCTGTAGCATTGTCCATATTCAGGCTTGAGTTCTGGGCCTAGTTGTTTGTTTGCACAGGCTCTGTGTCTAAGCACATGTTCCAGGCCATCTTAGTTTAAGAAAAGCCATTTTGCATTTCGGTGAGAGTGTAGTGTTTATGGTCATTGGCTGATTGGGGTTACCTGGACTGAAGATTGGAGTAAGCACCTCATTGGTTCCTTTGAGTTTTTTTTTTAAAGTTGTTTCAGGTTTCAACTTTCTGTTACTTAAGAAGTTACCTTCTGAGTGTTTCTGCCATTTCACACAGAACTAATCGGAGGAAGGGCACTGAGCAAAACTCTGATCTGTGATATATAACGTTAAGTATTCTGTTTTTTTTTTTTTTTGCTTATTTTTACTAGTTATTGTTTATTATAGATATTTATAGCACTTTTATTGTATGCTGCATACTATTTACTGTATTTTATACATATAAACTAAAATTGTCTGCCTCACAGGGCCTGATAAATAAGGTTTTTACTGTCACACTGTTTGTAAACCTTTTCTAGCTAGTTTCACTGTGTGTGAGGTATTAACTGGAAATTTTCTCCATTAGTCAAACATCTGTTTGTGTTTGTCTGATTTCCTGCCAAGGAGTGTATCATATAAATGATTTAGTTTTCCACACACCCCCTCCCTATCGGTATCATGTTCTTATACTTGGTAGCTTTGCAGTTGCCTGCCCCTACTGTAAATTTGATCTGGGACACTCCTCCCAGTCTAGTGTCATTAGCACATTATACGTAATACAGAGAGAACATTTGAAAAGGCCAACTCACTTTGAATTATCTTCAGTTCCTCCTTTCTCCCTTTCCACTTTACTAAAAAAACATCTTCGGCTCCTCCTTTCTCCCTTTCCACTTTACTAAAAAAAAACTTTGCTATCCTCTCACTGTGTTCTGACTGAGTGTGCTTCTCAGCTGATAAGTATATTTTTAGCACTTTTTAACTGTTCAGAGTTGAATAAAACAACAATTGAATTCAGTTCAGAATACATGCTACACACTCAAGTGTGGTAGCTTGCACTGCACTTGAATTGTTTTAAGTGCTGTTTTAGCTGCTTTTCTGTAATAAAATAAATAAATAAATTCTAAATTCTAAGCTTGTTTCCTGCCTTTCCTGTAACTAGTCTAGCCTAGATACAGATTTGCTGTATCCAGGACTGTTTGTAAGCTTCTGAGCCCCCAAGCCTTTCTGTGTTGGCGCAAAGCCTTCTAGCTTATCAGAGGGAGTGGTAAGCACTAGATAGCCTATCTACTACAAGAGGATTGGTTTCTGGCCCAGAAAGTGTTATATATTGGCCATTTGGGCAGTTTTCCATCTCTTTCAACTTTCTGGTTTAAAAGCCCATGTTTGTGCTTTTCCCGCCTTTCCTGTAACTAGTGTAGTCCAGATACAGATTTGCTGTATCCAGGACTGTATGTAAACTTCTGAGCCCACCAAGCCTTTCTGTGTTGGAGGGAAGCCTTCTAGCTTATCAGTGGGAGTGGTAAGCACTAGGTAGCCTACCTGCCACAAGAGGAGTGGTTTCTGGTCCAGAAATTGTAGTTTATTGGCCGTTTGGGCAGTTTTCCATCTCTTTCAACTTTCTGGTTTAAAAGCCCGTGTTTGTGCTTTTCCCGCCTTTCCTATAACTAGTGTAGTCCAGATACAGAGTTGCTGTATCCAGGACTGTATGTAAACTTCTGAGCCCACCAAGCCTTTCTGTGTTGGAGGGAAGCCTTCTAGCTTATCAGCCTACCTACTACAAGAGGAGTGGTTTCTGGTCCAGAAATTGTAGTTTATTGGTCGTTTGGGCAGTTTTTCCATCTCTTTCAACTTTTTGGTTTAAAAGCCCACTTTTGCACTTGTTTCTCACCTTTCCTGTAACTAGTCTAGCCCAGATACAGATTTGCTGTATCCAGGACTGTTTGTAAGCTTCTGAGTGGTACCAAAGTCTACTCTTCAATTTTTCCTTAGATCTACTAGTTCTCTCCTCTCCAGCACTTTTACTAGCTTATTAGTCTAGCACTTTACCAGACTTCTTGTAGCAATTATTGTAGCACACAAAAGTGCTACCAGCACTAAATGTTCTACAAGGAAACAGCTCCAGTACTTATTATTAATGTCCACACCTCCAGGCATGCCTAAAGGTCAGTTCCCTGTGCTTTCTCCTATTAACCTGGTGAACTTGGGCATCCTGAGGCAATGTAGCAACTGCCTCATGTACACTGACAACCCTCCCCTCTTACCTTCTCACACTCAGACTCGCAAGAGATGCACTTATATATCCAAACTGAAAGCAATACACTCTCCAGCCAAGACCGGAATAGCTGGTCAAGAGGAGAAGGTCAGCACACCACATGGAACACATAGCCCTCCAGAACACACACCAGCACTGCCTTCACATAAAAACAAAAACTGCACACCCACCTTCACGGAGGCTCTCAATAAAAATCTACCCAAACAGCAGACACCTCCAAGGCAGAAACACACTCGACCACCACAACACAACACAACACTATTCATGAGACACATAACTCTACTAAATAGTGTGCCACTCAACCAAAGCCCCTAAGGCAAAACAGCATGCCTAACACACTAGTCATAGGTGACTCAATAGTGAGGCACACTGATGTCCCACTCACTAGGCTGAGAAAGGAGAAAGTAACAGTCAGTGCCTATCAGGTGCCAGGATCTGCCACATAATGCATGCACTCAGGTCCCTCAACAACAGTTACAAATACAACTCTGTCATTGTACATGTGGGTGTGAATGACCTGAGATGTACCACCCTGGACTACATGAAAAGAGATCTGGAGGAGCTTATGTAGCCCAGGTGGGTATGACTCTAACCCTGAGCAGCATCCTACCATCAACCAGAATGATACCACAGTACAAGCAGAAAATGATTGATTTCAACAACTGGCTAAGTTTCCGGTGTTATTCTAAGGGGGTCCAGTACCTGTCTGCCTGGGATGACATGATTGACAGACCTTGATGTTTTGCCAGAGATGGTCCGCATCTGTCACCCCTGGGCTTCCAAATACTTGGCAAGGCTCTTGCCATCCCTTTAGTGCCTTTTTTAGGTGGTGTACCAAAGACCAAATTACCAGCATAACAGCTACAAACAAATCCAATCTGAGGGTCATGCTGCTTAACACTAGAAGTCTAAATCTTAAAATGGAGAACATTTACATTTGTGCCGTAACAGAGACATGGTTCAAGGCAGCAGAAAGCACCCCTGCACTACCAGGCTATAACTCATTCCACACCTTTCAGCCCCAGAGCTTGGACCAAAGTGATGTTTCCATATTCATAAAGGATGCACACACCTCCAGACTGGTAGCCCAATATAACACATCTGAGATACTTCAGGTGCAGCTAACATTGGGTAAGACAGCAATTCAGGTCGTAGCCTGCTATAGGTCCCCAGCCATGTGTCAAGACTCACACTCCATGTTCCTAAGCACCCTGGAGAATATTAGTGTCCAACCTAACACTCTCATACTGGGCGACTTCAACTACCCCTCCATTAAATGGGAAAACTACTCGTGTACCAATACACTTGCCCAACATTTCCTGGAATTCATTAATTCCAGTGCCCTGAACCAGCTCATTCTTACCCCCATTAGAGGTTGCAACATCCTTGACTGGTCATTGCTAACATGGGCGACCATTGCTGTACACCAATAGTCAACTCTTCCTTGGTTAGATCCGATCACAAGCTAATCACCTTGGAAATCCACATCCCCTCCCTCCCCACCCCAGCTAAAGTAACCATCGTAAAAAACTTCTCCAAAGCTAACTTTGGGCTCCTAAAAACAGAGGTGACTAACTTCACGGCACCCATGCAAATGAAGATCAGTTGCATGACCGCTGAATCATACACCAATGCATTGTATGAACACATATACAAGTGCATGGATCTCACCATAGCCAATAGAACCAAGATGCTCTCCTCCAAAAAAAGGAAGCCAATCTGGTGGTCTCCTGTCAAACTCTACAACAGAAGCAGGAAACTGATGCAGAATAACGTGAAGTCCTAAGCATGGAAAAACACCCTTATCAGCCTCAACAAAAAGTTGAGATCCCTCATCAAATCTTCGAAAACTAGCTATGAAAACAGAATTGCAACAGATAGTAAAGATAACCACAAGGCCTCCTCTAGTTATGTAAAGAATCTCAATGGCAATACCCAGATTTGCTCTGATCTACTGCACAACAGTACCTCCTGTACCAAGCCAACAGATATTGCCAATATACTGGCCGACAGATTCAGTGCCAACTTTATCCCTCTCCCCTCCCAAGGGACCAGTCACAATGCCATTAGATTGCCAGGCACCCAGTATTACTGCTGCATAGGTTAAAACAGCACTATCCAAGGCCAGTAATACAGTTTCTATGGAACCTGACAATATCCCTGGCTGTGTTCTACATGAACTACAGAGTGAACTGGCACCTCCCCTATATGCCCTGTTCAGTCACAGACTCACACCAGGCTTTGTCCCTACTGAATGGTGCACTGCTATAGTCATCCCTCTCCACAAAGGAAGAGCAACTACAGACCCTGGGAACTATCTCCCCATTAGCCTGATGAGTCTGATATGCACAGCTATAGAATGCATCATCGTGGACCTAATAAACAAGGATATAGGGAATCTCCAAACTCTGGATCCCACACAGTTTCGTTTTGTGAAGGGTAGATAATGCCTGCTCAACTTGGTCAGCTTCTTTGAGTCAGTCACCAGACCTGATCTGGCCATGGCCTTTGATACCATTCCCCACTCAGGAATCATAGAAAAACTCATTAAGCTAGGCATCAATCCCTATATCGCTAGGTGGGTTGCAAACTGGCTCACAGGTAGAACCCACAGTGTGAAAGTAGCTGACTCCAAGTCTGACTGCTGACCAGTCATGAGTGGAGTCCCACAGGGTTCGGTCCTAGGTCTGAAGTTCAGGCCAACATGAAGGTACTCTGGCTGACAAAGTTCGCAGACGATTACAAGTTGGGAGCTATTATTAACTCCCCGAGTGATGTTGACATCCTACAGAAAGGCCTCACTGAGACCAACAACTGGTGTCAGAACCATGGCCTTAAGCCGAGTGCCAAAAAATGTGTCATCATCCACTTTGGGAAAAACCTGGTTCCCATGAATTACCACATCGATGGTAGTCCACTGAACACAGAAGGTGTTTTAAGAGATCTGGGAACACAGGTTGCCAGCAACCTCTCTTTTGACCACCACATTGCCACTGTGGTCAGAAAGTCCTTATATGTGGCACATCTCATTACTAAGGGTTTTGCATCCAGGAAGAAAGAGGTCATTGTCTCCCTGTATTCTTCCCTCATTAGGCCAATCATTAAGTACAATGCCCCATTTGGCATGTACCTCACTAAACACCTGCAACAACTGGAGAGGCTGCAAAAGTACCTCAGAAAGAGGATTCTAGGCCTTAAACATTTGCCCTATATGGAAAGACAAAAAACTTCAACTATTCTCTGTCTCATATCACCTACTTAGAGGCGATCTCTGCTTGACTTACGAAGCCATGTCTGACCCAGCTCTGTTGGAAATGCTACATCTAAAGAATTCCCAATCCCTCCACACCACATGCTCCAAAGACCTCTACCTCATTACCACAATCAACAGAACATGCTGGAGTGACAGGTTCATAATCCAGAGACTGCCCATGCTATGGAATAGACTTCCCATACATGTCAAGCAGAACACCTCACTGGCCCTCTTCAAGAGAAATCTTGATGAGTGGATGGGAAATAGAAATTTCACCCCAGGTATCACTCCAGTGGCTTTACTTGACAGAGGCACTGGGAACTAAGGTCAGGTGGCATGATGCCAGGGTAATCCTATGGGCTAGGCTTGTAAAGGCTCCTGGGCCATTAGCCTAGTACACACCTATGAACCTATGAGCCTATTCTTTATAGAAAACCTCAATATCTGAAATAATTACAGATAATCGGACTAATGGGCCTTTTGCCATATCCTTCTTTTGATATTTAGGATGCCAGCTATTAAAATGTGAATTGGAACTTTTCCTCCCAGGCCTCCACTGAAAATGGGCTCTCGAGCCCAGTGGACCTCCCCGGTCACCAAACTGGAATAAATAAATAAATAAATAAATGTGGTTTTCTATAAATATTAGAACAATATTTCTGATTCCCAACATTGTTTTACAATTGGATGTTCAAATAAACTATTTTTTCACCATCAAAATGATGTGTGCACTTTAAAAATCTCATTGTACTATTAATATAAATAATAAACTCTTCCAATTTACTAAGAGTATCATTCCACAAAATGAATATATCATCGAAAAACCATGTATAAAATAACCAGGAATTTTTAAATTCACTATTGAATATGTATTGTGATTCTGACAGCGCCATAACAAAGTTTACGAAGGTCTGGACGCATGCTGCTCCCATGGCAACCCCTGTTCTTTGCCTGAAAAACTGACCTTCAAAATAAATGATACTATTTTTTAAAACAACTTCCATTAACACAATGATAGTATTAATCTTATCTGGGTATAAATCAATGTATCTGAAAATATATTCCTCAAACCACTGAATACCGACATCATGTGATATCACCGACATCATGTGATATCACCGAATATACATTTTGTACATCGATAGTAACAAAAATCTGTACCTCATTCAAGTTAGTTAAAAAGTGCCAAGAATCTTTACAAACACATGTCAAATTATCTGTGCCTTCTTTTAAAATATTATCCAAAAATGTTGCTATATAAAAAATCCATGACCTTGTTGCATCAACAATTGGTCTGAATGGCAGATTTTTGGGATTCTGAAAATACCAGCTATTACTGTTCTTTCATTTTTCATAAAATCAAACTCACTTTTAGAGATTTTGATCCTGCATTAATATATCTTCCAACAATATATTTATTCTAGAAAACGCTATATTAATTTCATTGTATGGTACTTCAACATAAACATCATCCATCAATAAAACATTCATGCAACTGATATAATCTTCACTGTTCATTATGACTTACCCACCCCCCCCCCACCCCCCCATCTGGTTTCATCACCCTGATGTTTGTCACATATTTCCTTGAACAGTTTAACTTCCCTACCAGACATATTATAGAACTTGTATATACTTGGTTGTTTCAAGAGGTTTCTAAAATCAGATTCACAAATTCTCTCAAATAATTGTACATTGTGGTTTAGTTGGGGGTTAAAACAGTTGATTCTACACAAAACATTGTTGACTTCATTTAAATTATTATCTGAAAACCATAGGGCTAAATTCATTTTGTGAATATACAATTTTAAATCCATTAAAACCTCTACTACATTTGTCCTTCTAGTTGGTACAAAAGTAAGACCTCTAGCTAACATGTTCACATGATTGGAATCAATCATGCTTGACAAAAAACTATACACTTTAAAGTCTTTCAAGTCAATAAAAACTAGCTTGACCATGTCATGGTGATCATGCTCAGTGAATGGATATAAATCCATTGTCTCTTGCTGCTGTCGTTGTAAAACTTCTTCTTGGGCTTCATGCTCTCTTTGAAGAACAATTTGTCACTCTGCAGTTGCCTCACCAAATTCCTTGGATGATTCTTGCTCTGTATTCACTCCAACTTCCTTACACCAACTTGTTCCAAACAGGCTGATTTGGTGAATGGCTTCATATATGAATTTGATAATGTAATGTCCTGCTCACTTCTGGTTGAATGATCGTTTGTGTCCATCAAACGATTACCCTGGAAACCAGGTGGATCAGGATATGTTTTCCCATTCATATATGCATTGGCATCTCTTCTAAGTTTATTGATTTTCCATTGCAAAATAGATGAACATATTTTACCCACTCTATTAAAGATATTACTGTAATTCTGTAGTTAGGGAATAAAATATCCCACAAATGGTTTTATTTAGGCCATCAGTTTCATTAGAAATTATCTCCAGAAAAAAAGGTGTTGCAATGAGGGCAGCATGTGCCCCCATTTTTGCAAACATTGTTATGTTATACTGGGAAAGGAAATTTGTGCTAGGTTTTTCGGCCTTCCCCATCTTGGGTGTCATATTTGAGATTCCTTGATGATGTCATTATTGTTTGGAAGGAAACTGAGGATAAATTGCAACAGTTTATTGAGTACTTAAATCAAACTACCTTTTTTTTCACTTTTACTGCTACTTGAAGTAAAACTGACATTTCTTATCTAGATGTTCATATTTTTAAAGATACTCTTAATAAGCGGTTTATTAGTAAAATCTTTAGGAAACCTACTCATTCGAATTGTTATTTACATTTTGATAGTTTATTTTTATTTTATTTTATTTTACATTTGTTGACCGGGCTAGTCTGGCTGGATACATGTCCATTTTCAGCAGAGGCCCGAGGAGAAAAGCTCCACTATATACTAAGTACATTACATAATAAAATTTACTATTCTAAGTTAAAAGCTAAGATCAGATCTTACAAAAAAGGAAAGATAATTTAAAAGGAACACTTTTACTATAAAGTTGTCACCTTGTTCATCATAAAGAGGTATTGCTAAGACTCAGTTTGTTCATCTCACTAGAATGACATCTGATGATGTAACTTTTGGGAGGGAAGTGAGCATTCTCATTGATATGTTCTTATCCAGAGGATACCCTAGAGCTTTAATTGAAGCAGTATGTTCTGAAGTCACAGAGAAAAGAATGTCTGTTTCTTATTCTCCTCTTTTGTCTGCCCAGGTTGAGAGTACACCTACTACTAATCTTGAATTCGAACCGGTTTCAAAAAGGGACCATAGTGTGTCTTTTATTACCATTTTTACCCCTGAGTGTGCACAAATATATGAGGTTTTGAGTACATATTGGCATATTTTTGAAGTTTATAAGGAGCTTGAAGAATTATATACGAATGGAGTTAAGATGGTATATCAATGGGGTAGATATTTTTTAAAAAATGTAGAATCTGTTACTGATGTTGACCATTCAGCTTCTTTAAGAAGGAAAGGTACTCATAGGTGTGGTTTTTGTAACCACTGTAAATATCTTATTGAATTGGATAAAGTGTATATGAATCAAATCTACATTTGTGCACCATTTTATTGTAATTGTAACACAAAGAGTATAGTGTATCTAGCCCTTTGCAAATCTTGTAGTTGTTTTTACATCAGGAAGACACAAAGAAAGTTTAAGAAGCGTGTGTATGAGCATATTCTGGACATTAGGAAAGGCAATACTAATAATGCTTTATCAAAACATATTTCTGAAGATCCAAATCATGAATTTGGGTTTATTGGAATTGATCATGTGATTAGGAATGTGAGGGGTGGTCCTTGGAATGATATACTGGAACTAAAGGAACTTAGATGGCAAATTAAACTGAATGCTTGTGTTTTTCCTGGGTTAAATGAGTGTTTGTCTATTGCCAGTGTTTTAAAGCTTCGTTCATATTTTGTTTAAATACACAAGCATTTAGGGAGTGAAATATTTTTATATGTTGGATTTTTAAATATTGTGTTATTTTGATTGTCTTGCGGCCTATGTTAATTAACTGAGTCACATGATTAATTGGAGGGATATTTAAGTGTGGGAAGTTACTTTATTTAATTAAATCTGAAGAAGTCTGTGGATATAACCTGACAAAAGTGCTAAGTTTTTTATTAAATTTGTTCTTCCTATCCTGGTGTTGTCTGCACATTTGTTTTCATTAGAAAGTTGGTATATTTGTAAATTATTATATTTAACCATTTATATTCAACCTTTAGTCTCATACATCATAACCAGCTCTAGCAAACAACTCCAATAGTTCACAATGAAATTCAGAGCCTTTTGTTATGCTGTTAGGATATCTCCAAAACCAGAGACCCTTAGGGACCTGGTTGAGTTCAGTACTTTTTAAAAAGTAGCTATTTTCCAATTGCAACTTTTTAAACTTGAGTAATTTCTTTTCAAGAAAGGACAGTTTGTCTTGTAAGAACTGAAATGTTCACCTGAAGTATCCATTCAAGGCAAGTCTGTTCTAAAGTCAAACCAGTTTGATTTCCATACATTGAACTCCAAATTCATGTGCCCATTCTCATTATGAACTTTGGTACTTTGCGGGGATAGTTGCATGAGAGGGAAGCCCAAACTCTCACCAGTAGAACACACACCCATTTGCTGTGACCGATTAAACCAAGCATTTGTGGTATTCTAACTAAATTGTTGACTCACTTGCTGTAGTAATAAGGTAAGGTCACCAAGGGCTTTCAAGTATTCTTGATTCCAAGAACTGCTATCTGCCACTGCACCACCAATGGACATAGACATAACGCACAAACTTAGAACCCAAGCAGGTATATAACCAACTTAATAAAAAACAACAAACTGCTGTGATGCAGAACAACAACGGCTATTATCCAAGAATACTTTATTGAAAAGTTTAAAAAAGTTTAGCATTTTCGTTCCTCATAGTTAATGGAATTTCAACAGAACTACATATTCACTTAAAAAAAAAGCGATTAAATAAGGCATTTTAAAAATCATGTGATGACACCATCCACTAAAAATCACATTTCCATTAACCAATAAAATATACAATTAATCTCGATTTCACAAAATTGTTCTGATCATTTTGTATTAACTCAGGTAGATGTTTAGCCAATCTACCAGACAGAATTCTGACTAGGATTTTAAAATCCAGATTAAGAAGAGAAAAAGGCCTAAACTGGTCCATCAACAAAATGGGGTCTTCATTTTTGGTACAAGAGTAATAACCACCTCTTTTTTCCCCCATCATCAATGTGATTAGACCCTAATCTGGTTATATAGACTTTTCAGAACATGCCACAAAATTGGGCCCCCCACTTATATAGCTCTGAAGGGAACCCTGTCACCCTGACACTTTATTTGAACTTAACCTCCTAACTACACTTTCTATCTTTTTGAAATAGGTTCATAGGTTCATACTAGGCTATCTGCCCTAGGGCATTTATAAGCCTAGCCAGAGTGTGTGTGGCTTTCGCCACCCCTTGGGATGAGAATACTACGCCCATTTAGGGTTTAGTTTACTGTGCCTCTGTCTAGTAGTGACACAGAGATGACCCCCGGGGTAAACCTACGATCTCCCATCCACTCGTCAAGATTTCTCTTGAAGAGAGTTAGTGAGGGGCTCTGCCTAACATGGACTGGGATTCTGTTCCAGAGTGTAGGGAGCCTCTGGGTTATGAATCTGTCCCTCCAGCACGTCCTATTTATTTCTGTGTTGAGGTTCAAATCTCCTGCTCTCGTGGCTCTGATGGATTTGGATTTTCTAAGGTGGAGCATGTCCATTAATTCCGGATTGGACATGGCCTTGTACGTCAGGCATAGATCACCTCTGAGTAGGCTGTATGTGACTGAATAGAGCTGGAGTTTCTTCAGCCGGGCAGCATATGACATATGTTTGAGACCCTTTATCCTCTTGGTGAGGAACTTTTGGGGTCTTTCCAACTGCTGCAGGTGTCGGGTAAGATACATCCCAAATGGGGCATTGTACTCGATCATGGGCCTGATAAGAGAAGAGTATAGGGGCACAATGACCTCTCTTGATCTAGATGTGAATCCCATCATGATAAGGTGGGCAGTATAGAAGGTCTTCCTAACCACCTTGGCAATGTGAGTGTCAAATGAGAGGTTACTGTCAACTTGGGTCCCTAGGTCCCTGATTACCTCTTCCGTACTTAATGGATTACCACCTGTGTGATAATTTGTGGGTACCTTGTTTTTCCCAAAGGGTATGACTATACATTTTTTGGTGTTCAGTTTAAGGCCATGGCTCTGGCACCAATTATCCGTTTCTATGAGGCCTCTCTGAAGGATGCTTGTGTCCGCTGGAGTATCAATTATGGCACCCAGTTTGCAGTCATCTGCGAACTTTGTCAGCCACAATCCTCCTATGTTTGCTTGCACCTCGGAAAAATAAATGGCGAACAAGAGGGGTCCCAGGACCGAGCCCTGTGGGACACCGCTTGTGACTGGCTTAGAGTCTGACATGGCTCCAGCAATTCTGACCTTGTGGGTTCTGTCCTTGAGCCAGTTTGCAACCCATCTTGTGACATATGGGTTTACATTTAAGCTGGTGAGTTTATCTATGATGCCCGAGTGGGGTATTGTGTCGAAGGCTTTTGCAAGGTCAAGGTAGGCTGTGTGAACTGCCTTACCCTCATCAATGACCTTAGTGACTGTTTCAAAAAAGTCGACCAAGTTCAAAAGGCAGGATCTGCCCTTGACAAAGCCACATTGGGTAGGATCCAATGTCTGTAGGTCCCCAATGTCTTTGTTTATGAGTTCCATAATGATCCTTTCCATAGCTTTGCAGACCAGGCTCGTCAAGCTTATGGGGCGGTAATTTCCAGGGTCCGTAGAAGCACTGCCTTTGTGGAGTGGGACCACTGTTGCTGTACGCCACTCTTTGGGTACGTATCCTGTAGTAAGGCTAAGATTAAACAGCAGCCTTATGTGTAGGTTTAGTTCCTCTTGGAGTTCATGTAGCATGCAGCCCGGGACACCGTCCGGTCCCATTGATGCTGTGTTTTTAGCTTTAGAGAGGGCGGCTCTCACCTGGGCATCTGAGATGTTAGGGAGGCTACACTCTGCTGGGATAGATATTTCTCCTTTTGGGGGGGAGGGGGCGGAGAAATTTACACTGAACCTGTCTGCCAGAATGTTGGCAATGTCTGTGGGTTCAGTGTATTTTGTGTCATTTTGGACTAACTCTGAGCATATCTGGGAGTTTCCACCCAGGTTTCTAACATAGCTAAAGAAGGCCTTGTGATTGTCTTTTGTGTCTTTTGCGATTTTTCTCTCAAAGTTGGCCTTGGATGATTTTATGAGTGATCGTAGTTTTTTGCTAGTACTGATCAGAGATGCCTTCCCTTTTAGGGATTTGCTCTGTCATGTAGTAGCTTCCTCCTCCTGTTGTAAAGTTTGTTAATGGCTGGGGTCCACCAGACAGGGTGCCTGCCTTTGGGGGAATGGGTCTTGGTTTTATTAGGGATTGCATGATCCATGCATTCTTGAAGGTACCCGTAGAAGGCATTTATAAAGGATTCCACGGTGTGGGTTGTGGTTTCCACTGGCCCAGGAGCCTTGAAGGATACCACTTCAGTCTTAAGAAGTGTGAAGTCGGCTTTTGAGAAGTTCTTCACTGTGGTCTTTTTTGCAGGGGGTGGGGGCAGGATGTGGATTTCCCGTGAGATTAATTTATGGTCTGATCTCACCAATGAGGGGTATACTTCTGGTGTGGAGCATTTTGTCCCCATGTTTGTGATGATCAGGTCTAGTATATTATCTCCTCTTGTGGGAGTGGTGACTAGTTGTTCCATCGCATTTGAGTTTATGAATTCTAGGAACCTTTGGGCTAGGGTGTTGGGGCTTGAGTAATGTTCCCAGTCTATGTTTGGGTAGTTGAAGTCTCCCAGTATGATGGCATTTGGAGAGACATTCATACTCTCCAGTGTCTTCAGGAAGGCTGAGTGGGGTTCCTGAGTTTGAGAGGGTGGTCTGTAGCATGCTACAACCTGTAGGGCAGTTTTGCCTATGGTTAGTTGCACCTGGATGTTCTCCGATGCTTCGTGCGTTGCCACTAACCTGGAGGTGTGGGTATCTTTGATGAATATGGATACTCCCCCTCCTTTTGTGGTTCGGTCCAAGTTTTGGGGCCGGAAAGCATGATATGAGGTAAAACCTGGTAGTGCTGGGGTGCTCTCAGGAGCCTTGAACCAGGTTTCAGTCAGTGCACAGACATCAATGTTCTCCATACTGAAGAGGGCTTCAAGAGCGTCCATCTTGAGGTTTAGACTTCTGGCATTGCGCAGCATTACCCTTCGTTTTTTTTTCACTTGTGTTTTCTAGGGAGGTGGGTTTGTCTTTTGAGCCTTGCCTAAAAAAGGCACTATGGGGGTGGCAAGAGCCTTGGCCAATATCCGGAAGCCCAGGGGTGACAGGTGCAAGCCATCCCTTGCGAAGCAGCGTGGCTTGTCAAGCATGTCATCCCAAGCAGACAGACATTGGATCCCCTTAGAATAACACCAGTAATTAAGCCAATTGTTAAAGCTGATCATTTTGTCTTTGTACTGTGGCATCATTCTTGGTGAGGGTAAGATGCTGCTCAGGGTCAGGGTCATACCGGCCTGGGCTACATAATCAGAGAGCTCCTCTATGTCTCTTTTCATGTAGTCCAGGGAGGTACATCTCAGGTCATTCACACCGGCATGGACAATGACTGAGTCATATTTGTACTTGCTTTGGAGTGACCTGAGTGCTTGTGTTATGTGGCGGATTCTAGCGCCCGACAGGCAGCTTACTGTAACCTTTTCCTTGTTCAGTCTGGTGAGTGGGACGTCAGTGTGTCTGACTATGGAGTCACCTATTACAAGTGTATCTGGCATGTTGTTTGGCCTTAAGGGCTGTGACTGTTTAGCACACTGACTTTGTGAACTATGTGTTGCATGTGCTATGTCTTGAGGTAGTGGTCGCTTGGGTGTCTGCTTTGGAGGCCTCTGTTGTTTTGGTAGATTTTTAATCAGAGCCTCTGAGTATGTTTTTGTGTGTTTATGTGTTTGGTTTGCAGTTGTGATAGGTCTATGTGAGACTGGGTTTGTGGTGTGTGTGGTTACCTTCTCCTCCTGACTGGTTTTGCCAGTACTGAGTTGAGAGAGCTCAGCCTCCAGTTTGGCTATATAGTTGCATCTCTCACATATATTTGTATTTATTGGGAGGAGGAGAGGGTTGTCTGTGTACATGAGGCAATTGTAACATTGCCTCAAGATTCCCAGATTCACCAGCTGAACAGGAGAGGACGCCAGCAACTGACCCTTCGACATGCTAGAATAGTGTAAAGGATTGCTGTGTAACTGAGTCAGAAAGGACCTATAGGGAAATGGGTACTCAAGGGGATTTAGGTGAATGAAGTACTTTCTTTTTGTTTAAGAGTGCTTTACCTGTATAAAAATGCTTTAGGAGCAAGTGCTGGGCTTTTCAGATAGAGAATAGACTGTTTAGATTGCAAGTAGAGCAGTTCTAAGGGAAAAATTGAAGAGCCAGAAATAGTTTAAACTTAATTAACCGGCGCTGCCCGATGCTGCTCTATGAGCAACTTCGCGCAAATTCGCACAAAAGAGCGCAAAAGCGCGCTAAAGTGGGCTTTATAGCAGGGGGTTGAAAAGAGCTAGGAAATGGCCCAAAACAGCCAATAAACTACAAGTTGCTGGGCTGGAACCACTCCTTTAGGGACAAATAGGCTGCTCAGTGCTCCCCACTCCCACTGGTGAACAAAGAAGCTTCCCCTTATCCAAATAAGGATATGGACAACACAGGAACTATGACACAGCCCAGGGATCAGCAAAATCTGAAGACTGGACTATTCTAGTTCAGTAAAGGCGGGAAAACAAGAATATTTTTTTGTTTTTTTTGTTTTTTTTTGTTTCAAACAGACAAAAAGATACAGTAACAAACAGTAAATGCTTTAAATCAGCTAGCGCACTTGAGTGTGTTAGCCGAACAGTTAAATTAAGCAAAAAACAAACTTTTTAAAGTGCAAACAGTTCAGAAGCAAACACAAATACAGTAGATCAACTTGCAGAGCTAGTTTAGTAATATGAAAATATGTATGAATTCTAGCCTTCTCTCATACAAACAGATACTGAGCAAGTTTGTGCAGCTTTTTATACCCAATCTCTTATAGAGTAATTTCAATGGAAAGTATAAAGTCTTTGAAAGTTTTAAGCACATCAAGAACATCCTTCTATCACTCCTGAGTCATTCCTTGGTGATTTACTACTTTACAGGTACAACTTCTGTTTACCCATTCATTGAAAGATTGAACACTGTGTAGAAAACTGCTCAACATCCAGTCATATGAAACTGGCGGCCATTTGAGTCTCAAAGAGAACTCCAGTGACTGTAAAACAGAACCCCCTGCACACACAAAAATGTTGATTATATTGTCTAGTTAGAAATAACACAATACAGTTTTGGCACATCAGTAATAAAAAGAAGCACTCACCTCCCTCCAAGCAGTAACTGTACAGAAAATTAACAATACAGTTAGAAACCTGACAGAATCATACAATCACATCACTCATTTCTAATTTACTGCACTATGCATAGAGAACCATCCCAGTGTGTCACATACCATCACCTTTTAAAGTTGCCTCCCACTGACAACAGTTGGCACTTTCAGCCATCTTCCCTGCTTTGGCCCAAAGAAGACAAGCAGTGTTCGGCAACTGAGTCAGATAAATCAAAGGAAATTTTAGACCAAGACCTACCCACAGATGAACTAGTTTTATTGGACTATATATTAAACTCTAGAGATATCCTTCTCAGTCTGGGTACGCCTTTTGCTCACTCCTTGAACTGGTCTAACTTCACCTGTTTTGCTGATTTAGACAGGGTGTTGGAACTCAAGATGGTGGCTGACAAGCCTTCCTTAGGTTTTTGGGTTTAGAGACTCGGTTGTGGAGTTACCAACTCCCCTGTTATCTGCCTTCTCATGAGTTGACACTCAGAACCTTGTCTAAGACAGAAAGACTGATTTTTTAAAGTATCTGGTCTCTTTTTGCCTGGAACTATTTCTTGAGACTTGAGACTTGAGATGGTGGCTTTTTTACATTTAACCTCCCATTCCATTTCTTTATCAATCTATTGCCAACTTGCTCTTCATCTGATGTCAGGAACTCAAGCTGTGCTTTAGTTTTGTCAAGCAACTGTATGACATCTTCCAGAGACCACATTATGATTCTAGCCCCCATCTGCTTACAGAATCAGTATTATCAAGAATATCAATGCCACCTGGTATTGGAGCACCTTGAAGGTTTTTTTTTTTTGTTTGACACCATTTGTATTCTAACAGTGTACAGTTTTTGCAATTAGCCACCCATAAAAATTAGAGTAGGATTCTTCCATTGTACTTCCCCAGCAGCCCTAACTATGTGGACCCTATCAATAGCAGGAATCAAGTATTTGGGAATGTATATAACCTTGATTAACTCATTCACTCCAATGGAGCTCAGGAAGGTTGCACTGTAACTTCTAATGGGTGTAGCCAGGAGCGGCCTTAGGTCAACTGGTGCCCTAGGCAAAAGGGCTCCACGGTGTCCCCCACCACACCACACGGTGCCCCCATCCTAGTCTACCTGCATCAAATAAATACTGGAAAAATGCCCCTACTAGAGTGGCTCCCTAGGCAGACGCCTAGTTGGCCTATGCCTAAGGCCGGCTATGGGCATAGCCTAAGCCTTTTGACAGAATCAAATTATGCCCTCACATTTCAAACAAATATTCATATCTCTGGAACCATAGAGGTTATGAAAGAAATATCAATGGCAAACTCTTCAGCACAAACTATTTTTACAGTGACTACATTTTTTAGGTTCTAGGTCTTAAACCAAATTTTATAAGTCACAGTAAACAAAGTAACTATTACAATATCTCAGTAACAGTTCAAGTTACACACATACTGTCAGCAGTATTTTATTCATCTAGCTGAGAGCTTTCATATTAGGCTAAGGACTTCTGTCTGTATTGTTTGGTTGTTGAGATATTTAAAAATGTGAAACATATCTGTATAAGTTAATATCTTAAAAACAACAGTTAATGTCTATTTACCAGCACTAGACAAAGCTCAAATATTAATACAGTTGAGTTTGCTATTGTGTAAGCTTTAAGATGAAATCTTTTAAAACCTTGTACATAGCATGGTTTTAGAATTATTGCTACAAATATAAGCAAGCAATATTGATGCCTAGAGGTGTCAGTAGGAGTTAACTACAGATGCACATGGAGGCACCACTCAGATGTAATGAGTTAAAAGTTTCTCAAAAAAAAAAAAGAAGATCCTTATTTGGAATTACCTCTGGTACAACTTTCACTCTCACATTCACCCTCCTAAAATGATCCTCCAAGTCATGCATTACTTGTTTTGCTCTATTACTGATTCATGCAATTTTTGAAGTAAGAGAGAAGTCCTTTTAGTCAATGAGCAGTCACTGGTCATCCTTGATTTTGATGGTGCCATATTCTTTTCCAAAGCCATAACTCTGTCTTACTGCTGAACCTCCAATGCATGGTAGGCCTTCCTTCACCTTAGAAACAACTTGAGCAATGCATTCAAACAGGTTTCAAATTCTATTGTCAGACAAAGCATTTGTGAAACACTCCAGCACTGATGACATAACTCTCATTATATTAGTGAATAATATTAGTAGCTATTCCCAGAATAATGTGCCAGAATTTTTACAAAAGACAACTCTCTCCCTTTAATGAGAAGGAAGTTCGAGGCCTGACCATCCATCTTCACTTATATCAGCCACCCACTCTCCCCCAGCAGAAATGCCTCTTTTTGGAGTTACAATAGATTCTCTGTCTTATTTGCCCAGAGCAATACTGTTTATAAATGTAGATGGAAGTAATCAAAAGTCTGGTTATCCTATCTGGGAAAAGTAGTTAAGCTTCATTTGGGGTTCTCAACAGGAAAAATGGGCTCTGAGATTTATGAACACAGGGAGATCTGTAAGTACATTTTGCATCCTATGTTTGGTGCATTTCCAGGGCACCCAATGATAGATGTGAATCTCGGTAGTTCCTGGGGTCACATAATCCCATTCCTGGTATCCTCAGATGTACTCACATGTTTCAATATATATATATATATATATATATATATATATATATATATATATATATATATATTTTTTTTTTTTTTTTTTTTTTTACATTATCTAGCACAAAAAATAGATGAAATAATGTACATGGCTGTGGATCTTGCAGGGGGTGTTTGTGGTGTTCTCTGAATGATTGATTATTTACAGGTATTTGGAAATGTGTTGCTTCTGCGGAGAAACTATAAAGTTGCAGTAGGATGTGGTATTTACCTAACTGGAATAATGACAGAGCACTAGAGCCATGTGGGATGTGGTTTTGCAGCTAGTTACATATTCCCTGTGCTTTTTTGAATTTTCTCTGGCTGTTTCAAATGCACAAGTCATTTGGCATTGAGCCAGCTCTAACACAAGGCTTCCTAGGCACCTGCTAGGAGCTATGTATTCCATTTCTTTTTTATTGAGGCTACAAATGTACAGTAAATAAATATAACTCTTTCTTTTAAATTAAATGTGTACCTTAGGATCTTTGCAACACTTGGCTGCTGCATATTGCAGAAAAACAATGGCAAGAAGTAATTTAAAGTGTGTCTAGTGAGACACAAAGTTGGAAGGCCGATTTCCTTGAAATTGTCTTTTTCATGCTACTCAAGTTGTGGTTGACTTTATTAGGAGCAATACATTATATTTTTAATATATCTCCAATTACTTGGCAAAACATTGTATATATTTATTAACAGACCAAATCCACAGGACACGAGTGTATGTCTCCCTTTTCATGTGCAGCACTGGTACACAATCTGGTCAAGTGACTTGTCCTAGATACATGCAAATGCAGATGGAAAAATAAAAGCCTGTAGGTCTGACTGCAGGAAGCAGCTTAGTAACTTCTTTACTTCTCTATGCTAACTGCCACTCTTACCTTTATTATAAATAATATAGGTGGGAGAGAGGTGTGGATGCTGCCAATGTATTTACTTTTTACTGAGCACTGTTAAAGTGATTATTGATAATACTTGTCTGTGAGGCTGTGTATTTGTTTAACAGCAACATGTTTAAATATATTATTCCAACTATAATGCCTTGCACTTTTATTTAAATTTGTAGAGCAAGGGTATGCTTGAGGGAAACTAGTTCAGCTATTGCTCTGTGATCATTATTTATTTTTATCACAATGAAACATCTGAGGTGTACTCATGCAAGTTAAAACACCTTACTGTAATCATTATTTTTAATCACAATCAGATACCTGGTATACATAGTCATTAGAGTTACTGTTACCAGGCAAGTATGAAGGCAGTCTGCAGGTAAAAGTGACTGACTCTATTGTTGTTTGATCAAAGTTATTTATCTATTTTTGCAGAGTTAGTGTATGTTCGTGTGAAATAAGCTGAAACATATTACTGTGCCCATCATTGTTGTCACTGTTATAATATCCATGCTAACATTATTATTATTGTCACAGATATTTAAAGTGACAACAGTCAATGTGGTTATATTCAGTGATTACAGATGTAGTCTGTAGATGAAAATAGCTAAACCTTACTGTCACATGAACTTGATTAAATCATCATTGATCCAGTGTAGCAGAACTATTATATGTTTAAAATAAGTTGTAAGTGGATAAAAGTAATTTGTTAATGCTGCTTTCTGGTCTTAATGAAACATTCATTGATCTGGATTGCAAGATTGGCATTTGTATACAACTAGTTCAAATATGTCATTATGGGCATTATTTGTATCACATTTAGGTATCTTTGGTATACACAGACAATAAAATAGCAGTAGTAGTGTTTTGGAATTGCAGTGTTACTTTGTGTTTGTGTTGAATAAATTGGACTCTATTATAGTAGCCATTACTATTATTATTTTTTCATTGCAGTTAGACATCTGAGTTGTACAGAATGAAAAAACGTAGCCATAATTGATGAGTATAGACACAGTCTTGGTATGAAAGTAACAGATTACTACAGCCATTTGATCATAGTTAAATAGTCATTGAGCTGGCTTGGCAGGGCAGTGGTCTGTTTATGTGAAACAAGTTGAAACACATCACTGGTAAAATTTATAAAATAATCAGAAATATGAAGCATATACAATCCGTATGGTACCTATAATTAGAAATTATGAACATAATCTATAGGTGAAAGTGACTCTCCAAAAATAAATTCCTTTCATTCTACTTAAAAGAAAATAAAATGGATAAGTCATTTAGTTTTATAAACAATCAGCATGGTAACATGTGAGCCACTACTTTTTGTGGCTGTACTAATTAGAAGAAAAATGTTCCATTTCAAAAAGAAAACAGCCTAAGTGAAAAATGCCTTTAAACTGTAACAGTTAATACTAGCAAGCAGATTTTAAGAAATACAACTACCATTCATCTATAGTAGTAAAGAGTCAACTATAACAATTGCTTTAGTTGGCATTAGTGCACTAAACTCTTATTATCACTGAGTGTTTCACTTTATATTTGTATACACAATAGACAACACATCAAGTTAAAGCATATTTACAGTTTTAAGATCACTGCTCTGAGTGTTCAAATCACTTCAAAAAAATCTTTCTCCAAAAGAGAGTAGAAAGAGAAAGCAACACATTACCATAGCAAAATACTTAACTGTTCTTGATACTAGCTTCAAGATAAAATATCCAATCCTGGCTGTAACAAAGGGATGAGCAGTGTTTTTCTACCATATCAGTCAACTAAACTACTGTAAAAGATAACCGAGTTAAATTATAATTTAAGTTCATTACAGCCTAAAAATCAAAGGCATATATCATCAGATTGGAGATATACACCCTAAAATGACTGTGTCAGTTAGAGCAGAGACTACAAATACAAACAAATACAATCACAGCCTCACCTCAGGCTTTGTCCCTACCAAATGGTGCACTGCTACAGTCATCCCTCTCCATAAAGGGGCAGCAACTATAGACTCTGGGAATTATTGCCCCATTAGCCTGACGAGTCTGATATGTAAGGATATGGTGCGCATCATCATGGACCTAATTAACAAGGATATAGGGAATCTCCAAACTCTAGATCCCATGCAATTTGGTTTTGTGAAAGGTAGATCAGGCCTGCTCAACCTGACTGACTTCTTTGAGTCAGTCACCAGAGCTGTGGATGAGGGCAAGGCAGTTCATACAGCCTACCTCGATCTGGCCAAGGCCTTTGATATCATTCCTCACTTGGTAATTATTGATAAACTCACCAAACTAGGCATCAATCCCTATATCACTAGCTGAGTTGGAAATTGGCTGACAGATAGAACCCACATTGTGAAAGTAGCGGACTCCAAGTCAGACTGCCAACTGGTCACAAGTGGAGTCCCACAGGGATTGATCCTGGGTCCTCTACTGTTTGGCATCTACTTCTCAGACATCCAGGGCAACATGGAGGGACTCTGGCTGGCCAAGTTTGCAGATGACTGCAAGCTGGGAGCCATTATTAACTCCCCAAGTGATGCAGACATCTTACAGAAAGACCTCGCTGAGACCAGTGACTGGTGTTGAAACCATGGCTTTAAGCTTAATGCCAAAAAATGTGTCATCATCCCCTTTGGGAAAAACTCAATTCCCACTAATTACCACATTAATGGGAGCCCACTGAACAATAATGGTTTTATAAGAGATCTGGGGACACAGGTTGACAGCAACCTCTCCTTCGACCACTACATTGCCACTGTGGTCAGAAAGTCCTTCTATGTGTCACATCTCATTACCAAGTGTTTTGCATCCAGCAATAAAGAGGTAATCATCTCTTTCTACTCTTCCCTCATTAGGCCAATCATCGAGTATAATGCCCCATTTGGCATGTGCCTCACTAGACACATGCAACAGCTGGAAAGGCCACAAAAATACCTCACAAAGAGGATCCTAGGCCTTAAACACATGTCCTACACAGACAGACTCAAAAACACCAGCTACTCTCTGTCTCATATCATCTACTAAGAGCTGATCTCTGCTTGACTTACAAAGCCATGTATGACCCAGATCTGTTAGAAATGCTACATCTAAAGCTGCGCGCCGCACACTCCAGAGACCTCACCCTCATTATTACAATCAACAGAACATGTTGGAGGGACAGATTCATAACCCAGTGACTGCCCATGCTCTGGAATAGACTTCCCATACATGTCAAGCAGAGCACCTCACTGGCCGTCTTCAAGAGAAATCTTGATGAGTTGATGGGAAATAAAAAGTTCACCCCAGGGATCACTCCAGTGGCTCTACTTGATACAGGCACTGGGAACTAACATAGGGTGGCATGTTGCCAGGGCACTTCCATGGGATAGGCTTGTAAAGGCTCCAGGGCCATTAGCCTCATACACACCTATGAACCTATGAATGTTTTATCTACTTGTATCAGTAAAAATACCTATCACTTGCAGTAAAGTTAGATTTTTCCAAATGATTGCAAATGATAAATGTTAAATGACTAATAATCCAAAATAATTATTTTTGTCATGATTTTAAAACTCTGGAAATCAAGCTTTAAAGTAAAAAAAAAAAAAAGTTGGCAAACCATGACTGAACTTTCTGTCAAGAACTACATAGTCTTCCTTGATGTGCTCAATTGAAAAATAAAAACTATAGCAGCCTGGTCCTGTCCTGATTATTTCTTGATGTTCAGAGGCACACAAAGTAATTGAATAAAATTGTATATGTTGTACAATTTTACAGCTGGTATAGCTGCATTATTGTGTAAGATAATGAAATATAAAAACTCAAGATTTGTTATCAATTTAAATAAAAAAATAAAAATATGCTGAGACTAGAAATGTAAATGAGTAAAAATTAATTTATTTCAATCAGTATGTTTAAGCTTGAGTAGGTAGATAAAAAAGACTGAAGCCTGATATGGAGGGCTGCATTGTCAGTAAGACAAATGTTGCTCTGTAAATAACTCTGAACAGATATCATTGCAAATAAAACACACTTAAAACACTGCTTGGCTCCCTTCATTTGTGCATTCTACACTTCTTGTTTCATACTTGCTTATGCCTCACTGTTGAAGTTATTCTTTGGTCAGTTCATTTTAGTGTTCCACATGGGCCTGATGGGTGTGGGCTCATTCAATCTTTCTCTGAGTTACAGCACCTCCCCCCCTAAACTAAGACTTGTGCTACTGCTTTTAAATGAAAACATTTCAGCTGTGAGTACATCTCATAGCTGATTTTTTTTGCTGTAGCAGCAGAACATTACACTTAGTTCACACATCACAGGCCCACTAATGACATGTGTTGTAGACAGTTCCCTAGGTACTTCTACTGTACTGTCCATGGTCAGTACAGACCAAGTAGCTGATAAATGTTTTGCTCTTCAGAGTACAGAAAATCTAGTCTCACAGCAATAACTAGTCTCACAGCAATAACCAAATCATTTTAAAGAGGCTAAAAGGTGTGTCATAAACTTTTCCTGGTTACATTATACTAAAGTATGATTTTTTTCAGAACTATTTTAAAGTAAAAAAGTAGTTAAAAGTGATTTCACTAGTATAGTTACTTATGATTCTTAAAATATTATTTCAATAAATCCAGCTGTAGTAAATGGGTACTTAAAAGTGGCTTATACAGTGTTACCTGACTTTAAGGAGTTTGAAGTTTTGCTCTGAAACCCTTGTACAGATCAATCTGCTAGATCTAAGGTATAAATTAAAGTTTTCTTGTCAAATGCCAAAAAAATTTGAGCAGTAGCTGTGGAACCAGGTAAGTGAAGATTTGTCAAGTCTTAGCACAGAAAGTTTTTAAAGGACTATGGGATGGAAAACCATATCAAATGCTTTTGACATCTCTAACAACATGGTAGGCACAAGGTTTCCTTCATCTTATTCCATCAATTTGAAATTAGTAATACTAATATTTAAAAACTGACCCTGATTGTTTTCCATGATTATTCTTGACTATGTCCCTGATTCTTGGGATAAGTCATTGAAACCTGTCAGGTGAGGATTTTGCAGTTGGAGTTAATCATCTTTTACGAAAAATATTAAATTAATGCTTTATTTATTTACTATTGGTAAAACAAATGAACTAAATTACACATAATGTCTTTTACATAAAGGTGTCACTTTTTCTCTTTCTGCAGCCTATCTCCATTGATTAACAAGGGCAAATAAGAGGAAAGTTAACATTTCCTGTCATCAACTCCAAGCTGAAGAAGCCTGCAAAAAGCTTTCTTATGATATCACATGACAAACCACAGTATGCAAACCTCTTAATGCAGTAAAGGTGTTTATACTAAAATGTTCTTGGTGAGTGAATAACAAATTTATTGAAGTAACAATAAGCACATTGAATATTGCATGATATTTGGATATATAAATGTATGCATGGGAACATGAGACAATTTCTTCACTTGTTGTTACTGTAGTCGATGAATATTGTGTTCATATATTTGATTATGACTAAGACTGTAGCTGAAGAAAGCTTTTGTAGTCTAGTCTGTCTACCTGTCAAATAAATACAATTTAAAAATTAAACGAAAAAGCACAAAACTATTTCTAAATGTGATTAACTATCTGCCAGCCTTTATCAGTTGTATACCAGTGTTATATGATAAGGATAATCTTTGTATATTAGCAACTATTACAGCATTTCAGTTCAGATGTCATCACTTTCATTCTTCTGAACATGCCACCAAATCTAGACTATTCAATTTTAAAAGGTCAGTAATGTCAGAGTTTCGTAACAAGGAAGAACATACATTTGAAGGTATACCAGGCATGTTACATTGTTCGGATGTAGAAATCATAAATGCTGCCTGTCGTATATCTCCCATGTGTTTTGTTAAATTGCAGACTGGAAAATGCTACACTGGTGCCAGAGTCTAGTCCATCATAGCCTATCCAGTTCTCAACTGCCACTTTACTGACACTGCACATGGCTTATACCATTCACTTTATTGATTGTGAGGCGGCAGAGTGGCTCCTTGCAACTTTTTTCAGACGAAAGCTGGCCAGATTACATGAGACAGGCAGTTCTCAATGACTGTTCCTACCAAGCATAGTTCCAAACATGTTTCCCCATATCCCTGTTCCAGACAAAGTTCTCTTATTGTTTGAAAGAGCTGTTGTCAAAATTGCCAGCAAATAAATGCAAATAAATAAGTAAATAACTACCATCTTGAAATAACTGCCATCTTGCCCCTTCTCTTAGACCAATGGCAATCCTATCAGGAGTAAGGATTACAAGGTTATGCATGTCCCTCTACCACGTTATGATCACAATCCCTGAAAGAAAAGGTTACTTCATTTGAACTAAAATTGAAATAGTGAGCTAAGGCTCTTCCTCTTTAATTGCTGTTGCCATTTGCTCTACCAATTCATCTAAGAAAAGAAATATGATAGACAAGATCTTACAAATGGAATTTAACACTCTTGACAGACAATGTCACCTCATTCAGAGTTTGTGAAGCATGTTGAAATGTACCAGATAAATATAATTGGTCTTATCTCTACATTCATCTGGTGCTGAACCAAGACTATTAATTGGAAGTGGGCTTTCACCTATTCTACAGTTGTCCCACAGAATTGGGCACATGTGGGACATATAGCTGGGTGGTACAGTTGGAGTTCATGCTTTAAATGTGTAGGTCACTTCACTGTGATTTCGAGATACAAAAAGGACAAACTCTGTTTGTTGTTTGAGCATACTCACGTCAACAACTGTTTGGTGTATTTGGCCATCTTGGAGACCATGAGTTTGGTACTTGATAGAGTACCACCTACTGAAGTTCTGTTGAGAGACTGGAGCTTTCATGTTGAAATTGTTGGAGAAATCTGAAAAGGCATACCTGATATGAACAAAATGAATTGCTATTAGACTTCTGGATGATCCTAGCTTTTCATCATAAAAATCATATTCAGACCAAAGGCAGCTCAAAAGCATGCTTGGTAGCACAGCACCATGGCTGATTTTATAGACATGCTATCAGACCAGCGGTCATGCATTCTAGATGCTCGAGTCAGAAGATGTCCTGAGATATCATTAGATTACTCTTTGGTGGTGAAATGGGCCAGACAGTCAGGCAGCAGATGGATGGAAGCAGGAATCCTATGCATGTATTAAGAGTATCCTAGAAATGTGCAACAAATGCTTCTGTGTAGGATGAGATCAGGTTAATTCTCCAAAAGATCCTCAGCTATGTACCAGCAAAGGTCATGGAATCTGGAGTCTGAACTAACCCGGTACATTCCCTCAATAGATAGGAAATTTATATCAACAGGTGGTCAAGATTCATCATGATGCAATTCAAGGACCCACTAGTGAATAACAGTAATGAGATAAAACATTAAATTAAAGCAAGAACCCTTATGATTAGTTGGGGGGGGGGGGCTGGTACTGGGTACTTATAAGCCAGAAAGGCATTAGCTGTAGAAATCATGAAAGGGAAGGGTCAGATATGTGAGGTCATGAAGAACGACTTTCAGACAACCTTAAACAGTTTTATAAGCCATCTGTTGATGTGGGGACTGGAAAGAAAGGAAAAAAATTTCCAAAGTTGTTCCCAGCATGGGTGTAGAAATGCAGATCTTAACTAAAGACATCATCAGGCAATGAGTGGAATATTTTCAGTTACTCCAGAATCCAGTGGATGTAGATTCCTTTGAGGAGGCATTGTACAGAAAGTGGTAGGGCTGGATCCATCGTGTAGAACATGTCACAATATCAGCCAAATTGCTCCAAGATAGTTAAGCTGGGGAGTGGATGAGTTCTATCTGGAAATGCCAAATGCACAAAATATTGATAAGATGTTGAGATTAATGTGGATTTTCAATGATGTATGGAAGGTGGGGACAATGTCTCTGGTTTGGCAAAGTGGTTTGGTGCTTCATATCCTCAGAAAGTTGTATAGTGGGTTGGGTTTTATTTATAGAAGGATCACACTCCTCAGGTTCTGGGAAAACTCATGCCAGTGCACTGTAATGGAGTAAAATGACACCTATTGTAGTACTAGTAGAAACAACTGAAGCTAGCAGTAATACACCAAGCTTTTATTAAAATACATTTAAGTGTTTTCATTCTTACTCATTTCAGAACTTCATCAGAAGTGATAGCATTTGCTAAAATCACATTTAAATAGATTCTCCTAAAATCACATGAGCTATTTAAAATCAGTAAAAACAGTAAAACTAGATATTTTGTTGATTTTATGATTTTATGTTTAAGTAAGTCTGATACTGCTGTACACTTAAAACTTTAATTGTCTGTTATTATTTTTAGTGGATCAATGCAAAATAACAATGTGAATACATGCACATGTGAAAACAAGTAAAAATGTGGATCTGACTGCAAATCAAGAGTAGAAAAATGTACCAATCAAACCTTTGAAATTTCAAGATTGTGTGTGATATTGGGGCAATTTTGTTTTTTATATAGGAAGGCCCAAAGAACTTCTTCTTCTCTTTAGTTTGGTGAAAGCTCCATGTGACAGAGTCCTACTACCTATAAATAACAGAGTTCGTGTAAGAATGGGTCTGCAGATTAGTTTTGTGAATAGATAAAAATTCTTAAGCAGCAAAGTGGTACACCGGTTTTCATTGCTGTCTCAGAGCGTTTGGTTCTCTGGGTTGACTTAAGGTTACTGCGTCTTCTTAGTAGACTCTAGGTGTTCTCCATAAGTCCATTTTAGAAAGTAACTAGGGTGAGGCCTAAACAGGAAAAAAAATCAGACCTATTGCTAATGAACTTTAATATTAGAAGTATAGCCAACAAATTGGACATCCTCCATGCCACTCTAGCTACATACTGCCCAGACATAGTCATAATCACTGAAACATGGTTAAAACCAGGTAAAAAAGATAATGAAATACTACCTCCAGGTTACTCCATACTACAGGTGGATAAACTCAACAAAAGAGGAGGTGGAGTTGCTGTCTTCGTTAAACTTTCCTTGAAAGCAAAACCCCACAACTGGACAGTGCAGAAATCATCTATACCACACTAACCATAAATTCAAGAAAAACACAATATAATTGGCTGCTGTATCCCACCTGGAAATAATGTCCCAGTTATAGAATGTCTGTTGCACTGGGCAAGTAGTACCCTTAGTCAAGAATTATTCATACTGGGTGATTTTAATTTAGACTGGTTTGCATGTGATACAGATCACCCCATCCATCACATAAACTTGCATGGTTTTGCACAAACTATTCAAGAACCTACCCGAATAGATAAAGCTAGTAAAAAACAATCCACCTTGGATTGGATATTATTAAATAACTGATCTCACTCTTTCCAATCAGGTTGCCTTCCTGATGGTCTGAGCGACCACCTACCCACATTTCTTATATGACAACACATATTCCCACCAAAACCTACTATGTTTAAACAACTCAGAAAAAAACATAACTAATCTTGACAACTTCCTAGCTGACCTACAAAGGTGCAATTGTGCTCCACTCAAATACCTTGAACTACATGATGCAGTGAACCACTTTAATAAATCTTTCTTAGATATATTAAATGCACATGCTCCTGTTAGAACCATAAGAGTAAAATCAAACTATGTTCCCTGGCTAAGCAGAGACACTAGGGCCCTTCTGAAAACTAGAGATAAAGCCTGTGAACTATGGAAATTAGGCAAAAAAAAGGTAAAACAGGATAAAATTAATTTCTATCATAACATTCAAAACACATATAAAAAAAAAAAACTCAAAAATTTTGGCCAGCTATAAACTCAGTCCTTCACCCAAGAAAATCTACTACACCAACACCAAACATCCACAACAATTCTGATAGCATAGCTACCATTTTTAACAAACATTTTACTGAATCTATAATTGCACTTTCCAAACAGTAAACTACTACTCCTGATACCAAACCAGCCAAGTCTACGACTAGCAATGCCTCATTCTCTTTCTTTTCAGTTCCTACGGCCACTATAAAAAAACTACTCCAGAAACTAAAACCTGCTACACTTGCCGTAGATAACTTACCCACTGAATACCTCAAAATTGCAGCTGAATCTGTAGCCTTCCCAATATTAGTCCTTATAAATAGATCCATTCTCTAAAACAAGGTCCCTCAACTGTGGAAAATTTCCCATGTAATCCCACTTCATAAAGGGGAACCTTCACAGAACTGACAAATAATCGGCCAATTGCCATTCTTTCACCTCTTTCTAAGCTACTCAAAAGGTGTATTCATCTCCAGGTCATGAAATTCTTACTAACAAATAACCTTCTCGCAAACATTCAACATGGGTTTCACCCATCACATAGTACCACTACAGCTCTCTTATCCTTCACTAATACCGTAAACCATCACAGGAATAACGACAACTTTGTATCTGCCATCTTTTTAGACCTATCTAAAGCTTTTGATATGATCTCCTATTCCAAACTAATAGATGTACTAAATGAGCTATCCTTCTTGCCATCTGCCACAGCATGGTTTCATAACTATTTATCTGGCCATCAACAGTCTGTTCTATGGCAGGGTGAGCTATCTCCATACCTTCCTTTATCCATTGGTGTCCCCCAAGGATCTATCTTGGGCCCTCTCCTTTTCTCCCTCTTTACTAATAATCTACACACAACTACTCCACATGGTTCTATAATACAGTATGCAGATGATTCAACACTTATCTGTGCTGCCACTTCTCTATCAACTCTTCATTCTCAAGCACAGGAATCTTTTACTTCTGTTGAAACATGGTTAGCCAATGCCCATCTAATCCTGAACCCAAACAAAACTAAATTATTACTCTTCCAACCTAACAAGACATCTGTCTCATGCCCACCATTTAACATAATAGCCAAAGACAATACTGTGATCTCCCCAACAACCCATACACAGCTTCTTGGAATGGAAATGGACAATACCCTATACTTTGACTTTCATGTCTCCCTAACTATAAGAAAAGTCCATAAGAAACTTGGAAGTCTATATAGGCACAAAAGGTTCCTGACCACAATGGCCAAAATTACATTAGCACAAACGCATCTGCTCTCCACTCTACTATATGCCTTTCCAATTTTAACTAATCTAAGGAAAACTGAATGTCTAAGATAGAAGCATGTTATAATAAAATTGCTAAGTTTGCATCTGACTGCCCATATGGAACACATCATTGTACAGCTTTAAGAATACCAGACTGGCTTGAGCTTCCCAACATTGTTCTTTACAACCACCTCTCTCTAATTCACAAAATTGTAACACAACCAACTAGAACTCCTGCACTACAAAATATCATCCTTCCTTACAGTTGCAGCAGATCACTTCGCTCTAAGAACAAGAACTTACTCACCATCTCCAAGGCCAACAACTCTGCAGGAGTATCTTTATTTTCCAACTATATATCTCGCATATGGAACTCCCTTCCTAACTCCATTCTCTCAGTCTCATCCACTAACCACTTTAAGCCATCACTTAAAGCTTATCTAAAAAATAAGTGGCTATGTTCCTGTACTAACCCCTCATGAGTGCTCTGATACATCACAGTATACCCAAAACATATTCAACTTCTCCCCGGTGTTTAATCCTTTGTTCCTACCAACCTGTCTTAACCTTATATCTTGACATAAGTCATACCTACAAATAGTTCTAGCTATATTCAAAGCCCAGGTTTTGTTGTCAAGATGTAACACATTTGTATGTTCTTATGTATACTACATTTTGTTTACTTTATACTTTATTGATTATTGTAATGTGTGCATGAAAATTTACTGTTACTCATGGAGCTTTTCTTCCTGGGCCTCTACTGAAAAAGGACCTGTGTCCAGTCGGACTTTCCCGGTAAACGAATGTTAAATAAATAAATAAATAAAATAAAATCAACAATCATTATAATGTAGAAGTATTTTGTGTCTTTTTTTTTTTTCAATTAGTTAAGTGTATTAGACAAAAACATTCCCTCTCTTAATTGTTTTCTTTAAGCATTACGGTTATACAGAGTATGATGAAACACACATAAGATGTACAAAATGTATTTAGAGAAAAATCACAGTAGCACACTTTAAAGTTTAAAAACCTTATTACAATGTGGATGATGCAATGGGTGTTGAAAAATTAAGTACATAACTATATCAGATCTGTCCAAGCTTCAGCAGAAAGCTTTACTTAGTTAAGATACATTGTTCAAAGCCTTAAGAGTTCTCCTTCAAGAAGAGATAAGTACATGCAAGGCTTAATGAAGTAGACAGTTATCTAAGGACAGCCAGTCAAGATAAATTAAGTGACAAAAAAAAGTACAAAAGCTGTATTATGCTATATACAAAAGTAATTAAACTCTGCTACTACACAGATAGGTTCAACCAGTGATAACAGATATACGATGAGTACAACATGTTTCTGGCACTTAGGCTGGATGGTAGATTAGCTCAGAAAGGTCAAGCAAATAGGCTGACAGGGAATAGCCTAAAAAGACAAGAGATTTTATTTTTTTTATTTTTGAGCAGGTAGATGGTCTGGTCTGGACAAGCACTTTTTCAGCAATAGTCTAGTTGGGATGAAGTTAAAAAACCTTAATTCATGTAAACGTAACAGAGTTTATGTTAATAAGCAAACAACATAACTTAGATGAGCTATGGGATCATAAATAATGTAACTAACCCTATACTAATATGTCAAAGGATAATTATCGAAGTACAAAAGTAAGAATTAGAAATACTAAAACAACGCATCACCAGACAAGAAATAAAACAGGACTTTGAATGATAGATAATATTGACATTTTTTGATAAATGCTTTGCATTTTCATGACTGGAGGACCACCCAGTTTGGCTAGATGCCACATTTAGTATGGTTATTACTGCTGCATGACTACAGAAAAGCTTGTGTGAATTCGAGTTATGCCATTACTACACCTCCAATTCACTGAGCAGATAAATCTTTATAATGCTTCAGGAATGAACAATAGGTAGGGAGGCTTCTGCGGTTCCTGGTGGAGGTAGATATGATATTGCTGGACTAAAAATGCTTTGCAGTAGCTGAGTAAGGAATGCTATAGCATAATATGTGCCTGTGAGTCACAAACATCTTTTGAAGGAAGGCAGAAAATGTGCTCATATAAGAAAGGGGAAATGATTAAGTCAGAGAAGTCTATAAGGAAGGTAGCTTGCTTTCTGAAGTATAGTACAAAGGTGTTACCTTTTAGTGGATTGTGCTATAAAGTACCACATTTCATTTAAAAAAACATGAAGTCTCAAAATGTTAAATTTATAGTTAACCAGTAAACATGAGAACACATCCTATCTTTGATATGAATATCCCTTTATCTTTGACCTGCTGAAATTTAGCTGTTTAAAACACAGAGATTCTGTAGCATGTTAAAAGTTTGGTTGCCACTTTATTATATACTCTGTCAAAAATACAAAGAAAATGAGATGCTTGGATCCAGTAAACTGATAAGACAATGCACCTGTAGAACTGTAGAGTTTCAAAACTGCACCCATTAGGAAAGTTTATGGACTTATTAAGAGAGACCCTGTTTCTCTTGCAGGGGTGAAAATTGTTCATGAAAATATTTATGGTATGTTTACTGTTAAACCAGAGAGAGAGAGATGGAAACCCACAATGACTTTTTAGTTGAAAGCTGGTACAGCAAGCTGTTTCTCCTTCTCTGAAGACAGTAAAGCAAGAACCCAGTAGTGCCATTATAAACTGCAGTCCTAATGTCATCAGAATGCAGAAGCTTGGTGTTATCATAGAGTCTAGGCAATTAGTAGGCTATCAAACCTAGTGGGTCTTTTTAAGCTTTTTTAACTCCAGTTATGCTTCCTAAAAATATTAGCCAGGTTTTGGTCCCATAGATTTTTGTGAGAGTATATATAACTAAAGCATGAGTGGTTGAGCATTTCCAAGGCACCTCTGTTTAATAGAGACATAGGGGCCAAACCAGAGGTAAATTTACAACTTCTTATCCACCGATCCAAGTTATGCTTGAATAGGTATAGGGAAAAACTTTTCTTGATTTGGATGGGAAGCCTATTCCACAGATGTGGCTGTCTCTCAGACATTTACCCATCTTTACAGCATGTCTTATTTATGTTACAGATGAGATCTAGGTCTCTGGATCAGGTATTTCTGATGATGTTTGTTCTGTGTATGTGCAACATGTCCATTAAGGTTTTAACAGAGGATGCTTTGTAGGTCAAACACAGACCACCTTTCAGGAACCTGTAGGAAACCGAGTATAAGGGGAAGGCTTTGAGGCAATCTGCATAGGACACGTTGCTTATTCTATATATATATATATATATATATTCTTTTTAGGAGAAACCTCTCTGGACACTCCATTTGTTGCATACTGATAGGAACATTGTATCCTGTGATTGGTCTAATGAGAGACAAAAACAACAGAACAATGGCATATTTAGAACTAGATGCTATACCTTTGCTTATCAATTGTTCAACATAAAAAATACTTCCTTACTACAGTAGATACATGATTATCAAAGACCAATTCAGTGTCTACACGTGGTCCTAAATGCCTGATCATTGGGCCTACTCTTACTGGTGTGTCATCAATGTGGTAATTTGATGGGCTGGCTGTCTTTCCAAAAGAAAATGTTATGCACTTCTTGGCATTGAGTTTAAGACAGTGATTCTGGCACCAGTTTTTAGTCAGTATTGAGCCTTCTTAGAGGGTATTTGTGTCTTGGGGTAATTCAATGACTGCACCTAGTTTGCAATTGTCTGCAGACCCAGCACTGTGCCCAGGGGGTCTCCAATAGTGACTGATCTTTTTGTGGAGGTAGACTCCTCTATCCTGACTTCCTGGATCCTATCTGTGAGCCAGCTGGTTAGGCAGTGGTTAGGACAGGGATTTATACCTAATTTATGGAGCTTTTCTATCATGCCCAAGTGGGGTATTGTGTTGAATGTCTTGGCCAGGTCAAGGTAGGCAGTATGAACCATTTTGTCCTCAACCATTACTTTGGTGACCTTCTCAAAGAATTACAACAGACTGAGAAGGGATAACTTGCCCTTAACAAAACCAAACAAGGTTGGATCTAGTGTATGAAGTTTTCCTATGCCACCATTTATCAAATTCATGATTATTCTTTCAATGGCTTTGTCTTTCTGTGAATGCAGAAAGGTTAAGATAATTTGTTCCCTACATTGATTCATCCTGTTCTGTTGCACATGTAGTTTCAGAACCATTGTAGAGAAATGTTATCTAGACCATACACTTCAAGCAGCTGTAGAAGTGAGTGTGGAAGACTAATTGAAAGGCCTTGTTTTGGTCAGATCGCTTCAAAGCCTTACCCTTATACTCGGTCTCCTACAGGTTGCTGAAAGGCAATCTGTGTTTGATCTACAAATCATCCTCTCTTCCAACCTTAATAATGCAACAGAGTAAGAGAAAATGTTCCAAGAACCGATTATGATAGCTTGGTATTGACCCCAAAGACCACTATGCCACTAAAAAGATAAAGTAAAGCTTGTGAAATCAAAGCATACATTGATGCTTTTCAGAGATATGTCACCCAGGGGAATTACATTCAGTCCAACTGGAAACAGCTCACAGGGGAATCACTGATGGCCTATATGAACATGGAAGGTACTGATTTCTTGGACAACCAAAAGTTAAAAAGGAATTGTTAGCTAAGGCTGGTGTGTCTTCTGAAACACTACCAATAAAATTTCTCAGATGGGTATTTATGTAAAGCAAAATGGTACAAGAACACGTCTGATTTAAAGCATGTTTTAGACTTATGGTTAGAACCAAAATGAACAGTAAAAGTAAAATAATAGGTATCAGAATAAGTGATAAAGTCAAAAGTGCAAACCCAAGTAATTTACATAAATGAGCTTTCAGAGTGATAAGGTACTGAGAACTTTGGTTCTGCTGACTGAAGGGTAGATGGCTAATGTAGTACTGCTAAAAACTGAGCAGCCTAAACCTGCAACTAAAAGTAGACAGATGTCTGTAAACAAACAAAAAATCATCATTGGCTGGGATAGTCCATTTCAGATGTAGAAAAAGGATGCACATTGTCAAAAACCACTTTATTATTAATAGGAGTGGTATGGTTAAACTGCATTTTCTAACCAAATTGTTGTAATGAAAATGTAAATACTGTACCTGCACAAAATGTGATATCTAAACAGTTTGTTGATAATGAAGAAAGGCATTGCTGTCTGCACAAAGGTGAGCCATCTACAGACCCTGGAAACTAGAGGCCCATAAGTCTCACTAGTCTTATATACAATTTCATGGAAATAACTATCACGGAACTGATCAATAATGATATAGCAAACCATCAGACACCAGATCCAACTCAGTCTGGTTTCATCAAAGGCAGGTCATGCCTACTCAGCCTGGTGGATTCCTTGGAGAAGGCCACCAAAGCAATAGATATGGGAAAAATGGTCCATACTGACCTGGGCAAGGCATTTGATACAATACCTCACTAGAGGAATGTTGAGAAACTCAAGAGGTTACGTACAAACCTGTATGTCACCAATGGCTAGCCAATTGGCTCACAGACAGGAAGTTAGAATTTTGGAGTTCACCTCTACAAAGAAGCCAGTCACAAGTGGAGTCCCTCAGGGATCGGTCCTTGAACCACTCCTTTTTGACATTTATTTCTCTGAAGTCAAGGCCAATGTCAGTGGTCTCTCGCTGACTAAATTTGCAGATGATTGCAAACTAGAAGTTGTCAGTGAGTCCCACATGGACACAAATGTTCTCCAGGAGGGGATGACACAGACAAACAACTGGTGTCAGAGCCATGGACTAAGAGTAAATACCAAGAAATGCATAATAGTATCCTTAAGGAAGTCATCCATCCCTGGTAACTATCATTTTGACAACACACCCTGTAGAGATGACCTAGTAGTCAGGGACCTAGGGACACACATAGACAGTAATCTAGCCTTTGACCATCACATGTCTACAGTAGTAAGGGATTCATTCTATGCTGTGCAACTTATAAACAAAGTTATGGCTTCTAGGTCTAAGGAAGTCATTGTTCCACTGTATTCAGCATTCATTAGACCTATCATTGACTTCAGTGTCCCCTTTGGTATGTACCTTACCAGGCATATCCAACAAATGAAACTTCCACAGAGATTCCTCACTAAAGGAATACAGGAAATGTCCTATGCAGACTGCCTAAAGGCCCTATTCCTGTAGTCTGTCTCCTACAGGCTGTTGAGGGGAGATCTGTGCCTGGCCTCCAGGGCATTGTCAGTTCCCACTCCGATGGACTTCCTGCATATCCACAAATCAAACCATACCAGAATTATCCATTCTAAAGACTTGAACCTTAGCTGTGATATACATAGGACTTGCTGGAGAGACAGGTATGTATTCCAGAGACTACCCCATCTCTGGAACAGGCTCCCCATCCATGTGAAGCAGAGTTCCTCCCTAACCCAATTCAAGTGTAACTTGAACAATTGGATGGGGAACAGGAAATTGCATGCCTGGCTTGGCACCTTTGTCTCTAATTGAGACAGGCAACCTGTAAATTGTTCATCTCCCAGGCCCCTACTTACACTTATCAAGGGTACCACAACTTGTCAGTGATTTGGGATGCATGGCTAGGCTTATAAAGGCCCTTGTGGTCATTAGCCTAGTAAACACCTATGAACCTAAGGACCAATGGGCTGTGATAAAGTAACTGTAAGAATAATAGAATCCATACCTCTCAACCTGTAAACATCAAATATCTGGACAAAGGCCCATGAAAAATAGGTACAAATCTGTACACTGATTAACATAACATTTGCATGCACAATTATGTGACCCCACCCACTCCAGTGGAATTGTGGGATACCAACTTTCAAACAGAAACTGAAGAACAGACAACCAAAATATGGCCTCAGACCTTGTAGTAAATGGTAACCATTTTTTTAAATGTGTAGCAGTGATGTTCACTGGGAAGGGAGAAGATGATGAACCTTAGTATTTTGTTTTTGGTGACCTGCAGTATGTGGGTTTTGTGGTAAAAGTAGGGCATTTAATGGTAGCAATATTCTAATCTTAGTTTGCTAGGAACTCCAAGTGTCACTCTCCTTCTCTTACTGATCAGTGGCATAGCTAGAGTTTGTCCTGCCCAGGGTTGTCTTTGAGTTTGCCACCTTTCCACCTTCACAGAATCATGGTCAAATGGGCCCCCCCATACACAGCCCTCCCCCTGCAGCCATTCCAATGTCCCATTACTTGGCTATTTCACCCTATTTGCCACAAACATTGTAATGTGCATACTACGTCTACAATGATTATTTGAATTTCATTTAAAACTTTTATTTTACATGTTATGGCACAAACACTAATATACATCTGCTAAACAAAGCAATACAGTCTCACAATGAAAATAGACTTAGCATTAAAACTACTCTGCACTTGAAACTCAGATTCATTGAAACAGCATTGAAACCCACATTCAAAGAAAATGAATCTGGCCAGTGGCAGATAAAGATTACCTTTGAGGTGTTTTCAAATCATACCCCCCTTGAATATGAAACATGTTCTATTATACACCTTCCTGATTCTATTAAATTATATTCCTTGTATAATATAGCACACCTGTTAGAGCACATTTTAAATTGTTTTGAACATTTTTCCAGTAAGCAATGAAACAAAATGCATGAACCAATAATGACAAAACTCCCCAATGCAGAACATTTCCATCATAAAAGTCTACTCAGACTTTTACAATCCCCCAGTATCAGTAAATATGCACAATCTCTGCAGAAGTAAAAGTCATCTAAATGATTCCACATTAAAGAGATATGTAACTAATGAAGAGATTGCTGCTAGCAAACAACTTTATTTGGAGATGAAACAATGAAATATAAAGTGCCTGCTGCCCTTGAGGAATAAATTGCCAATGTTACATTAAAAAAATGATAAGCTAGTAATATTGCAATAGGGAATGGATGGCAAACTGATAACAGGTTATTAGTTACTAGGAATCTCCACCAAAGAGGCATTCTCAGGACTCCAGCATTCATCCCCTTTAAAAGTATAACACAGTACAATATCAGCAATCCATCTACATACTGTGGGAGTAGAACCCACAGTTTTCTGCATCATAAGCAAGTATTCTACATGTTGTGCTACTAACAATACAAACAGACTTGGCATAAGCAGCACTAAACATCTCTTCCCCTGAAGAACTATGCAACACAAGAAATCTGAAAAAGCCAAAATTTACTGGGGGGAACAAAGGCCCAAAACCAGGGACACATTTTAAACATTGCTTGTATAATCTTAGAAAAGTTGCTAGAATAAAACATTCTGTGTTACCATACCTTTCCTGAAAGAGAGTAAGACTGAAACTTAAATGGCTGTCATTTTTAGTGAATTCAGTTCTCACTCAGGGGCGGCTCGTGGCATAGGGCTGCCGGACTGCAGCCCCCTCAAAAATAAAAAAGAAAAAAGAAAAACAAATGAAAAATAAAAAAAAATATTTTTTTTAATTTCGCGGACTTCGCGCATGCGCATAGACCGAGTCCCGACTTATCGGTCTATGCGCATGCTCAAGGCAGCCCGGCCGTCCCCATAGAGGGACACAAGGAGACGTCTGTGCACTTTTACAGTGCACAGACCCGCCAGGAGTATAGGACGCGTCCGGACTGCTCCTCTTGCAGCAGGGACTCGGGACAGAGCCGTAGGGATCTCGTCGGCGTCGGGAAGGAGCATTGGGATCTCGCGGGTCTTCAGTATGCGCGGGAAGGATGTATGTACGGACGTTCTGGATGTATTCATTCATTCAGGTAAGGTGCCTTTTTATTTTTATTGAGGTTGTGCTTTTTAATTTACAATGTGTGTGTATGGTGCTTTACTGGAGTTTGTGTATGGTGCTTGTTTTGAGTATGGTGCTTGTGCGTTACTGGAGTTTGAGTATGGTGCTTGTGCTTTACTGGAGTGTGTGTGTGTGTGTGTGTGTGTGTGTGTGAAAATGCCCCAGGTGCTTATGGTGGTGTGGTAGGGAATGCCTCAGGCTTGAACCCTGTACCCTGTATGCAGGTGTTAAAGACTTGAGTTCCCTACCCACCACCATTTGTAAAAAAAATTCAGATTTTTACCTCATATTCGATCTGATCTGTTCCTCATAATATCTGTGGTTTGTAAATGTTGCAATGCTTGATATTTGATGGTGTAGTAGTAGCATTGTTGCCTCACAGCTGCAGGTTCTTGGGTTTGATTCTTGGCTGGGGTTCCTTCTTTGTGGGTCTGTATCTTCTCCCTGTGTTTGTGTGGGTTTGCTTTTGTGCCCTCCCATGTTACAAAGACATGTCTGCATTATTTCTTCCTGGGCCTCTGCTGAAAATTGTTTATTTGTTCCAAGTCAGACTGTCCTGATTAAAAATGTTAAATAAAATTGATAGGCATTTGAATTTCAGACTTAAGGGTTTCTGAATGTTTAATTCCTTGTGTATTTGATGGTGCAGTGGTAGTATTGTTGCCTCACAGCTATAGGTTTTCTGGTTTGATTCTTGGTTGGGGTGGCTTCTGTGTGGAGTCTGCATCTCCTCCATGTGTTTGTGTGGATTTGCTCTGGTGCCCTGCCATTTTACAAAGACGTGTCTGCAGTTTTAATCCCTGCTGAAAATTGGTTTTGTTCTGTCCGCAGTAAAATTGACAGGCATTTGAATTTCAGACTTCAGGTTTCTGAATGTTTAATTCCTTGTATAATTGATGGTGCAGTGATAGTATTGTTACCTCACAACTATAGGTTTTCTGGTTTGATTCTTGGTTGGGGTGGCTTCTGTCTGCATCTCCTCCCTGTATTTGTGTGGATTTGCTATGGTGCCCTGCCATTTTACAAAGACGTGTCTGCAGTATTAATCCCTGCATCTCTGCTGAAAATTGTTTTTGTTCTGTCCGCAGTAAAATTGACAGGCATTTGAATTTCAGACTTCAGGTTTCTGAATGTTTAATTCCTTGCAGATTTGATGGTGCAGTGGTAGTATTGTTGCCTCACAGCTATAGGTTTTCTGGTTTGATTCTTGGTTGGGGTGGCTTCTGTGTGGAGTCTGCATCTCCTCTCTGTGTTTGTGTGGATTTGCTCTGATGCCCTGCCATTTTACAAAGACGTGTCTGCAGTATTAATCCCTGCATCTCTGCTGAAAATTGTTTTTGTTCTGTCCGCAGTAAAATTGACCGGCATTTGAATTTCAAACTTCATGTTCTTCAGAATACATAGTAGCACAACCTTTTTTTCTAGCAATTTTCTAAGTTTATAAGATGAATATTTTAAATTTGTCCCTACTTTTGGGACTGTATTCCCCCATTATTGGCTTCGTCCAGGTTTTTGTGCTAAGGTTGACAGCTATGGCAAGAACTGAATTCACTAAATATGGACTGTAGAATTGTGCATATTTACTGATAAAGGTGCACTGTAGAATTGTGCATATTTACTGATAATGGTGGACTGTAGAATTGTGCATATTTACTAATAATGGTGGACTGTGGAATTGTGCATATTTACTAATAATGGTGGACTGTAGAATTGTGTATATTTACTAATAATGGTGGACTGTGGAAGTCTGAGTAGACTTTTTATGATAAATGTTCGCAACTGGGCAGTTTTGCCATTATGGGTGCATATGTTTTGTTTCATTGCTTACTGGAAAATGTTCAAAACAAATTTAAAACACCCTCTAACAAGTGTACTGTATTGTACAAGGAATATAATTTTAGTACAATGAGGAAGGTGTATTAAAGAGCACATGTATGTTTCATATGCAAGGGGCCTATGATTCGAAAACAGCCCAAAATTAATCTTTATCTGCCACTGGCAAAATGTATTTTCTTTGAATGTGGGTTTCAATGCTGTTTCAATGAATGTGAGTTTCAAGGGCAGAGAGTTTTAATGCTAAGTTTTCATTGTGAGACTGCATTGCTTTGTTTAACAGATGACTTAATGTTTGTGCTGTAAAATACAAAATAAAACTTTCAAATGAAGTCCAATCATTGAAGTAAAGCAGTATGCACATTAGTGTTTATGGTAAATGGAGTGAAATAGCCAAGTAATGGTTAATTGGAATGGCTGCAGAGGCTCCAGTTCAACCATTATTTTGTCAGGGGAGGGCAGCAAACTCAGACAGGCCCAGCTGAACTATACCTCCCAACTGTCCAGATTTTCAAAGAATGAATAGATTTTTGCTTCTTATTTTTGGTTTGTTGTTCATAAAATTTGTAGTTTTTAATTCCTAAATGATTTGCCAGAAGTCACTAAATAATAAGTTTCAGACTTCATAACCTTCATAAAAATGCATGTTAAAGTAAGAGCCGTTCTATCAACTGTCTCAATTTATACAAGAGCAATTTTTAGTACTGTTTATATGTGCCCCAATATATTTGGCCTTGTTCAGATTTACTGCATTAACAGGTTGAGAGGTACATGCAAATAAATTGCTTTATAGAATTAGGCATAGCCAACCTCTCAACTGTCCCCAATTTTTGGCTCAAAATGTTGCTCTTCCTCATAATAATCCCTCCGCCAAAATAGCAATTTTGGAAGAAAACATGGAGGGTTTACAATTAAGAAATAACTGTAATAATCAAAGTTATAGATTACTTGAAATGCATGTAGATTCTTTTATTTTGTCAGCTGCTCAAGGTAGCAGTACTAATATTAAAGTGTCCCTTCTTTGACAGGTAGAAGCTGTATTGTGTGTCTATTTTATATTTTTGCATCACATTTTTGGTCCATTTTTCATAAAATTGTGTTTTTGGCAAATTAGTGACAACTCACTAAAGACTGAAGTTAGAAAATGACAGACATTTGAGTTTCAGATTTTATACCCTTCAGAAAATTCATACTAATGCAAGACCTATTCTATTATCTTTCTAAGTTTATTAGAGCAATATTTAAAAATTGTCCTTATTGTTGTGCCTTTGTCCCACTTCTGTGTATGGCTTTGTCCAGATTTCTTGCTCTTGAAGTTGAGAGGTATGACAAATGTGTCAGGGCCATCACAGTCAGCCAGAGAGATTTCAAATTGTGACATGCTTGTTGCACCCCACTCCCCATGTAGTGACTCTGGATGTGTCCAAGCAAGGCAAGGAGTAGTTGTATCTACCTTGGATGGGGAGGACACACTGCATAAGTACTACAGTGGCTTTTCATCTGTCCTTGATTTTGCAGAATGGTCTGGTTTCTGTCATATTTTGTACTGTTGATTTATGCTTATTACTCAAAGTGCCTGTTGCTCTGTGTTTAAGTAGCAATGCTTTAATGACCATAAGGTAAGCTTGTCTGACATCGTAAGATGCAAGTAAGCTTTAATAAGCATACTGTTAAAGAATTGCCAACATTGAAAGCCTTTCTGTTGTTGCCATGCAGAGAATACTTGACTAGATAATGTATAAGCCTTGGGTATTAAAGGACAGGATTCCATTATTTTAAAAAGCTCATTACACTTGTTGGAGACTTCCAGTCATCTCTACAGGCTTTACCCGTAAACTAAACAGAATGCCAATCATGTGTGGTCCATAACCTGTACAGTAATCCTTTAAGCAATGTATCTTGAGCTTGTTTCTTGTTTGCTTTTCATTTTTACTTTTATCATGTTTTCCCATGAAACAAGTTGTCAGGCAGCAGGTCTTTTTGGATAAGAAACATTTTTACAAGTGGGGCATCACATAGATTTCTACTTTCAGCATGTTGCTTGGTACTTTAATAAAGCTGAATATATTATAATTAGAACTGCAGTGCAAGGAGAAGTGGTTTGAGTTGAGTGCTTCTGGTTTTTCTTATACTTGATTTTGACTGGCATTCCAGTAATGTATTTAAAAAGTAATTTATTTTTTCATGCCTCACAACCTTTTGTTTCCATCTAGATATTAAGTAAGCTGTCATGCAGCCAATGCATTGAAATATTTTTATTCTTCTACACTTATTTTTGTCTTGATTGGACTTTCATAATGATGGTTTGCCACCCAGGGCAGCGTATTTAATTAAAGTTAGTTTTTTTGTGGTTTTGTGCATAGCTCCTCCCCTTTATGGTTGACCACACCCCTTCCCTTTGACCCCGCCCATTCAGCGTCTCCTGCAGCCCCCCTGTGATTTGAAGTCACCAGCCGCCACTGTTCTCACTGATTTGCCAGAAAACCACAAATTTTATGAGGAACAGACCAAATGTATGAGCCAAACATTCTGGGCATTCTGTAAACTTTGGACAGTTGAGAACTATGGACTTAACTCCCTGAATCAAGTGGTGGTGGTATGGGTAGAGAATTTAGGCTCTTGCTCCTTGTACCTAAGGTACAGGGTTTGAGTAATCCTACCCACCAGTTCTACCTAACTGGAGCATTTTACACACACACACACACACACACACACACACACACACACACACACACACACACACAGACACACACACACACACACACACACACACACACACACACACACACACACACACACACACACACACACACACACACACACACACACACACACACCTCAATGGATGCTGTAAGACAACTACTTTCAAGTTCATTTCTATGTGGACTGGTCAGACATGCAGCTAGTTACAAAACAAACTATGTGCTGTAAGACAAATGAAAGCAAAGTACCACACTGCAGTTTCTTAAGATAAAAGCAAAGTACCACACATGGACTCTTATGCAGCCAAACATGGACTCTTATGCAACCAGTTACAGTCTTTAAAAGCAAAATACCACACACTGCTGTTTCTCAGGAAAGAAAGATACATCGACCACAAGCAAAGGTTTCAGCTTAGCATACAAACTCTGCTGTAAGACAATAAGGTAAAACAGCTGCAGACTCTGCTGTTTCTTGTTTCCATAACAAAGTATGGTGTAAGACAAGTATGCAAACTCTAGACTGCCATTAACCACATTGTTGTTTCTCAAGACAAGTTATTTACAAAGTAAAGCAAAGTGCTGTTTCTTTCTATGCGGACTGCTCAGAATTATGCAGCTAGTTACAAAACACACTATGCTGTAAGACAAATGAAAGCGAAGTACCACACTGCCATGCCATTTCTCAAGATAAAAGCAAAGTACCACACACGGACGGCCATGAACACTTATGCAGCCAAAAACAGACTCTTATGCAGCCAGTTACAGTTTTTAAAAGCAAAGTACTGTTGTTTCTCAAGAAAGAAAGATAACGCAGAACGCAAGCAAAGATTTCAGCTTAGTACAAACTCTGCTATAAGACAAATTAAAACAGTTGCAGACTGCTGTTTCTCGTTTCCATTACAAACTATGCTGTAAGACAAGTATGCAAGCTGCAGACTCTGCAGTTTCCCATTTCTATAAGACAAGTAAACTATGCTCTGAAAGCAAAATACCACTGCCATCCCATTTCTCAAAACAAGTTAAGTACAAAATAAAACAGCTGCGGATTCTTATGCAGCTAATTACAGTTTATACCTTACCTGGAAGAAAAAATGAAAGATGCGTGGACTGGTCAGACTCTGCTGTTTCTTGTTTCTCTCGCAGATATGCAGCCAGTTACAGTTTTTCTTATCTGGAGGAAGAAAGATACGTGGACCAGTCGACTCTACAGCAGCAAGTTAAATTAAATTAACGAATGGCTCTGATTTGTGAAGCTGACATCATTGCACATGACCAGTAGCAAACTCATCCAAAAAAACCTTCAAAAAATAACCCGGGGAATTCAGAAATTAATGGGGCCACTCAGGAATTTGTGGCACCCCAATATTTTGCCCTCAAAACCTGTATTCACTGAGGAATTCGGTACAGTTGAGAGGTATGATAGAATCTACATATTGTCTCTGTCATGTGACTAAGTATATAAAATTCTGGTGGATGTGAACAAAATGAAGGGGCTACTAGAGTCTGGGAGCATAGTCACACTTATTAAGGACCCAAATGTTGTAGACATTAAGCAACCTGTATGTTGAAAGTGGAAGAATTTTATGGTCATTGGGGTAGGAAAGAGTATTCTGTAACACATATAGAAATTGAAATTTGGTTTAAAGTACTATATTCTGTAGATCTGGCACAATAATTTAACACATGATGTCAAAAATGGCCAAGTCTTTCCTCAGTTCAGTTCACTTCGGAAATTATGGAGGAGAGCCGAACACTGCAACATACTCTATAGTAAGAATATACTCACTGAGTAAAAATGGGATAACAGCAGTCTGGCACACTGTCAAGAATACACAGTGCTAAATATATCCATTATTAAAATGAAGAGGACAACAACAGCATGACTCATTTAAAATATGCTATCCTGATAAGAATAAAGAGATAGGAATAGAATCTTCAAAAGGAACTAAAATTTGCTAAGACAGTGAAAGAAGTCAGTAGAGCAACTAAATACATGATTTGGAATCCTGTCAAAAAATTCCAGCCATTAAAGTAATGAAGTATGTCTGTATGGAGACAGACATGGGGAGACAGATGGCAATAAACTGGTTAAGAAAATTATATTGACCAGAGTCCTATGTTTCCCCTGTGTAATGTCAAAACAGAGAGCAACACAGAAACAGTACTGTCAGCAGCAGGTACTTAAAGAAAAATAAGTCACCAAGATAAAAGTAAAAGATTTGCCAAAACAAAATGGAAAACAAAGTCACTCACATGAGTTGCCTTTTTTCAGGGAAAGGAATAGGAGAATATGCACCTAAATGTGCATTTATAGGTAAAAAGACTACAACCTCTACTTTATGTCTGTGTACTGAACAAATTGTTCTTGACTGGGCATGACTGCTTATAAGGAATGATAGTTTTAAGAAAGTACAGGACCAAGCAAGACCAGAGAAAATATAACCAAAAGTGATTGAGAAACAGATGAGCAAGTTAGCCCAATGCAGTACCCATATTCTCAGCTAAAGAATGACTTGCTGTACAGGGTGAGCAAAGGCAATGTAGAAATACTACAGAAACTGTTAGATTAAACCTTTTTATGTACCCATATTTTGAAAGGGCACTTAGTGATGAACAAAACCAAAGCTAGAATTTTAACAAGGTTTTGCTGGCCTGATATAATGAAAGACACTGAGAACGTCTGTGCTTCTAGTCCAGTATGAAGATGACAACATGTTCTGAGTTCATAAATCTACTGTTATCTGTGAGTGTTAGTGAAGCCCCATTTAAGCAGATAGACACAGAACTTGTAGGTCTATTAATAAAGTCTAGTAATGACTACAAATGCATTTTAGTGAGCACTGAATATATACCTATCAACCTACAGACATAAAATCTGGTCAAAAGCCCATGAAAAGTAGGTACAACTGGCCAAAACTCTGGGTGTTAATTAACATAAAATTTGCATGCATAATAATATGACCCTTCCCACTCCAGTGGAATTGGGTACCAACATTTAAGCACAAGTTGAAAAGCAGACAAAAATAACACAAACTATAAACCAGGATAATAGTCTTATTTACATTAATATTTGAACTTGTATAAAGCTTAGCACTTGTATAAAATATAAAACTAAACTGTCCTGTTCCATCTCAGTACTCTGTAACTGCAGTTTAAGGACAAGTATGAACAGACAGAAGGACAAAGGTAACCTCTGCCATGTCCCTTTAAAAATGTCATAAGAGAGTGAATGTACCATATTGCATCTAAGCCTTTTAAATGGATTCATACAGACATATACAACACATACCACTTTAAATCTAAAGGAAGTACATGACACATGGGGTAGCTACAGAAAAATCTCATCTGATTCTATGGAATGTTTTTTACCTTATAAAAAGAAAAGTCTCATTGCTCACCATAAAGATCTGACATACTGAAACATTTGTTACCAGCAGAAGGTGAGATTCAGACTACTTACCTTTGACAGAACTAACCTGATTCTTGCACATTAGGGAGAAAAGAACTTGTCCAGCCTTGAATCTAACAACTTAGCCAGACTTTTGGTCTCATCTTAGTAAGAGAGAGAGACTTACATGACACCACATCCAATAGATGTTTTCCATGTTTAAGCAATGACATAATAATGGCTTCCAAGACCCCCTTTTGAGCTCTGCTTCTGCCAAAAATTCAACCAGATTGGGCAAAAGTCCAGAGACCTGATAATCCCACTCACTAGTACACCAAGAAGAAGGGCCTATCAAGGTCCAGAGCATTCCCAGGTACAAAAATCGTTACCTCACTAGAATATAACTTAGGTGAATGAATTGACTTTAAGCAAGACTTGAGATGCTTAGTAGCGTCTTCGCCTTCACAGTTCAACATATAAATGCAGGAAGTATTCAGCAAAGCATGCTGCAGTCCAGCATGAATTTACATAGATGTTTTCCCAAACTGTAGTCTCTAATAATGGTGATATTCTGTAAGATGTAAAGATAACAGCTTTTAAGCCAAAACTCTTCTGGGAATCTTCACCATGCCATCAGCGCTGACAAATTGAATTATGTGGTTGATGATTTCATCTAGCAATGTATCATACTAAAAGCCATGGGATGCCAGTTCGTCCTATATTACTGAATAATTTTAACTCATTAACACCTGTGTGGTATGGAATGTCATACCTCTAGCAACTTACATGCATCCTTGCCTTCCACAGCATTTTCTGAAAAATCAAATTAAAAGCATATGATAAACAAATGTAAATATGTTGGGAACAACCAAAGTTATTAAATCTGTACAAATATCAATATTATCAGTAAGAAGTGTTTTTGCAGTGATAATAGTCAGTGCATTCATAGTTTTCCATAAATACTATAACATATTATTAATTCACACAAACCCAGAATTATATTTTTTGCTAAACTTTCACAAGCAATGTTGTGATATATTGGAAAATATACAACATACATATACATATATATATATATATATATATATATATATATATATATATTGTTAGAACACTTTGGTTAAGCAAACATAAGCTTTCACATAACAGCAAGAAATTCTTCTCTGAGTGCATGTTTATTTAGATATTTACAGATATAAGAAAACATATGCTTAATTGTATAATTAACAATATAAATAACACTGAAAATATCTCTCAAGATTTGCAACTTAAAATGCAAATATCAAAGACATTTTTCTTCAACAATATCTACAGTTTTACCAGAGATCATGCAGCAGTTTGTAAGCCACTTTTTTTTTGAAATGTTAGGTACATATGGAAATAATGCTTATTTTCATAATTGCTAACAAACAACTAGCAATATTTTAAGTACAGAGTGATATAAATGGGCATTGGCAGTGAATTTTCCTATTTGTCACCATGATATTTTATACAATACCCCTCAACAACATTTAGGTTTCTCAGTTATGAACATATGATCATAAATATGAAAATATGAATAATAAGTGAAACACTGATTAATTTGTCCACTGCAGGGCATCCTAGATTAGCAATCTTAGTATAATTTTGTTAACAAATCATTGCCCTTTCTAATATTGCCTATTACTAACTGGTAAATCATTTAGCTAAAGAAGCCAGATCAACAAAAAAAAAAAAGATCTGGATGTCATAAGGAGCTATGGGTGTTAACTGGAAGTAACCAGAAAAAAGCGCTAGAGGAGTGAGTGAGATATCCACCCTCTGCTGCAGCCAGATAATATCATTCACATGTTTGTATTTTACTTTGTGGATACTATGGTAACATGCTGCTATATGGTCACATCCCCTAGCTACATACACCTTAATTGGCAGCCAGTTTAGATCCAACTGGTTCAGGCTACCCATCACTGAAACTGCTGCCCCTCCCTGCTAATTTCTACTTTAATTTCATCCAGAAATGGTGAGGGCAGCCCTGCAAGCCAAATCTCGGTCAATTTGTTGCATGCTTGAGGCAACCTCCTCTGTACACCCCACCCACACCATGCAAGGCATACTAGGACTACTACTACTAACGCTCACCAGTTTACCTTACACCACATCCATACACTCTAACATACCAACAAACACTGCGTACCACATAACACACACCCACACACACACACACACACACACACACACACACACACACACACACACACACACACACACACACACAACCTCACCCAAATATAGTAATATGCGCCACACTATTTAACAACAACTCATTACTCTATATACACAAAACAGCAACCACACTACCTCACAAAAGGATAACAGTACCCAAAAAACATATAGATATAGCCTGTGCCATAAAACTCACACTATTCCTCAGAAAATGGCTACTAATCTCAGGGGACATACGCCGCAACCCAGGTCCAAGCAAACCAATCCTATCCCAGAAACACAAGTCAGACCTACTTATTATCAATATAAACACACACAGCATATCCAACAAACTACATGACTTTCATGCATTCATATCTCACTACTCCCCAGACATACTAGCCATTACAGAGACCTGGCTAAAACCTCCCACACAAAATGAAGAAATTCTTCCCCCAAGCTATAACATCCTAAAGCAAGATAGAGGTACCAAAAAGGGAGGTGGATTGCAATCTTATTTAAAATACACTCAACCTCCAACCACTAAAAACCTCGCTTCCCAAATTCCAGAATGCAGAGACATTAGGCTCCATTATGTTCCTTAAAAACAAAGGGAGAATCAACATCCTCTGTAGTTATATTCATCCAGGAACTAATTCACCTGTAATAGGAGAGATACTACAATAGACCGCAATCAACCTACCCCAAGAAACCATCCTGCTATCAACATCCTCTGTAGTTATATTCCTCTAGGAAATAACTCACCTATAATAGAAGAGATACTACAATAGGCCGCAATCAACCTACCCCAAGAAACCATCCTGCTATCAACATCCTCTGTAGTTATATTCCTCCAGGAAATAACTCACCTGTAATAGAATAGATACTACAATAGGCCGCAATCAACCTACCTCAAGAAACCATCCTGCTATCAACATCCTCTGTAGTTATATTCCTCCAGGAAATAACTCCCCTATAATAGAAGAGATACTACAATGGGCCAGAATCAACCTACCCCAAGAAACCATCCTGCTATCAACATCCTCTGCAGTTACATACCTCCAGGAAATAACTCACCTGTAATAGAAGAGATACTACAATGGGCCGCAATCAACCTACCCCAAGAAACCATCCTGCTATCAACATCCTCTGTAGTTATATTCATCCAGGAAATAACTCCCCTATAATAGAAGAGACACTACAATGGGCCACAATCAACCTACCCCAAGAAACCATCCTGCTATCAACATCCTCTGTAGTTATATTCCACCAGGAAATAACTCAACTATAATAGGCGATATACTACAATAGGCCGCAATAAACCTACCCCAAGAAACCATCCTGCTATCAACATCCTCTGTAGTTATATTCCTCCAGGAAATAACTCACCTATAAAAGAAGAGATACTACAATGGGCCATAATCAACCTACCCCAAGAAACCATCCTGCTATCAACATCCTCTGTAGTTATATTCCTCCAGGAAATAACTCACCTATAATAGACGAGATACTACAATAGGCCGCAATCAACCTACCCAAGAAACCATCCTGATATCAACATCCTCTGTAGTTATATTCTTCCAGGAAATAACTCACCTATAATAGAGGAGATACTACAATGGGCCGCGATCAACCTACCCCGAGAAACCATCCTGCTATCAACATCCTCTGTAGTTATATTCCTCCAGGAAATAACTCACCTATAATAGAAGAGATACTACAATGGGCCACAATCAACCTACCCCAAGAAATCATCCTGATATCAACATCCTCTGTAGTTAAATACCTCCAGGAAATAACTCACCTATAATAGAAGAGATACTACAATGGGCCACAATCAACCTACCACAAGAAACCATCCTGCTATCAACATCCTCTGTAGTTACATTCCTCCAGGAAATGACTCACCTATAATAGAAGGGTTACTACAATGGGCCACAATCAACCTACCCCAAGAAACCATCCTGCTATCAACATCCACTGTAGTTATATTCCACCAGGAAATAACTCACCTATAATAGGCGATATACTACAATAGGCCGCAATAAACCTACCCCAAGAAACCATCCTGCTATCAACTTCCTCTGTAGTTATATTCCTCCAGGAAATAACTCACCTATAAAAGAAGAGATATTACAATGGGCCACAATCAACCTACCCCAAGAAACCATCCTGCTATCAACATCCTCTGTAGTTATATTCCTCCAGGAAATAACTCACCTATAATAGAAGAGATACTACAATAGGCCGCAATCAACCTACCCAAGAAACCATCCTGATATCAACATCCTCTGTAGTTATATTCTTCCAGGAAATAACTCACCTATAATAGAAGAGATACTACAATGGGCCGCAATCAACCTACCCCGAGAAACCATCCTGCTATCAACATCCTCTGTAGTTATATTCCTCCAGGAAATAACTCACCTATAATAGAAGAGATACTACAATGGGCCACAATCAACCTACCCCAAGAAATCATCCTGATATCAACATCCTCCGTAGTTAAATACCTCCAGGAAATAACTCACCTATAATAGAAGAGATACTACAATGGGCCACAATCAACCCACCACAAGAAACCATCCTGCAATCAACATCCTCTGTAGTTACATTCCTCCAGGAAATAACTCACCTATAATAGAAGGGATACTACAATGGGCCACAATCAACCTACCCCAAGAAACCATCCTGCTATCAACATCCTCTGTAGTTATATTCACCCAGGAAATAACTCACCTATAATAGAAGAGATACTACAATGGGCCCCAATCAGCCTACCCCAAGAAAGCATCCTGATATCAACATCCTCTGTAGTTATATTCATCCAGGAAATAACTCACCTATAATAGAAGAGATACTACAATGGGCCCCAATCAACCTACCCAAGAAACCATCCTGCTATCAACATCCACTGTAGTTATATTCCTCCAGGAAATAACTCACCTAAAATAGAAGAGATACTACAATGGGCAGCAATCAGCCTACCCCAAGAAACCATCCTGCTATCAACATCCTCTGTAGTTACATTCCTCCAGGAAATAACTCACCTATAATAGAAGGGATACTACAATGGGCCACAATCAACCTACCCCAAGAAACCATCCTGCTATCAACATCCTCTGTAGTTACATACCTCCAGGAAATAACTCACCTATAATAGAAGAGATACTACAATGGGCCACAATCAACCAACCCCAAGAAACCATCCTGCTATGAACATCCTCTGTAGTGATATTCCTCCAGGAAATAACTCACATATAACAGGAGAGATACTACAATGGGCCGCAATCAACCTACCCCAGGAAACCATCCTGCTATCAACATCCTCTGTAGTTACATACCTCCAGGAAATAACTCACCTATAATAGAAGAGATACTACAATGGGCCACAATCAACCTACCCCAAGAAACCATCCTGCTATCAACATCCTCTGTAGTTATATTCCTCCAGGAAATAACACCCCTATAATAGAATAGATACTACAGTGGGCCACAATCAACCTACCCAAGAAACCATCCTGGTATCAACATCCTCTGTAGTTATATTCCTCCAGGAAATAACTCACCTATAATAGAAGAGATACTACAATGGGCCGCAATCAACCTACCCCAAGACACCATCCTGCTATCAACATCCTCTGTAGTTACATTCCTCCAGGAAATAACTCACCTATAATAGAAGAGATACTACAATGGGCCGCAATCAACCTACCCCAGGAAACCATCCTGCTATCAACGTCCTCTGTAGTTACATTCCTCCAGGAAATAACTCACCTATAATAGAAGGGATACTACAATGGGCCACAATCAACCTACCCCAAGAAACCATCCTGCTATCAACATCCTCTGTAGTTACATACCTCCAGGAAATAACTCACCTATAATAGAAGAGATACTACAATGGGCCACAATCAACCAACCCCAAGAAACCATCCTGCTATGAACATCCTCTGTAGTGATATTCCTCCAGGAAATAACGCACATATAACAGGAGAGATACTACAATGGGCCGCACTCAACCTACCCCAAGAAACCATCCTGCTATCAACAACCTCTGTAGTTACATACCTCCAGGAAATAACTCACCTATAATAGAAGAGATACTACAATGGGCCACAATCAACCTACCCCAAGAAACCATCCTGCTATCAACATCCTCTGTAGTTATATTCCTCCAGGAAATAACACCCCTATAATAGAATAGATACTACAGTGGGCCACAATCAACCTACCCCAAAAAAACATTCTGATATCAACATCCTCTGCAGTTATATTCCTCCAGGAAATAACTCACCTATAATAGAAGAGATACTACAATGGGCCACAATCAACCTACCCCAAGAAACCATCCTGCTATCAACATCCTCTGTAGTTATATTCCTCCAGGAAATAACTCCCCTATAATAGAATAGATACTACAGTGGGCCACAATCAACCTACCCCAAAAAACCATCCTGATATCAACATCCTCTGCAGTTATATTCCTCCAGGAAATAACTCACCTATAATAGAAGAGATACTACAATGGGCCACAATCAACCTACCCCAAGAAACCATCCTGCTATCAACATCCTCTGTAGTTATATTCCTCCAGGAAATAACTCCCCTATAATAGAATAGATACTACAGTGGGCCACAATCAACCTACCCCAAGAAACCATCCTGATATCAACTTCCTCTGTAGTTATATTCCTCCAGGAAATAACTCACCTATAATAGAAGAGATACTACAATGGGCCACAATCAACCTACCCCAAGAAACCATCCTGCTATCAACATCCTCTGTAGTTATATTCCTCCAAGAACTAACTCACCTAAAATAGAAGAGATACTACAATGGGCCGCAATCAGCCTACCCCAAGAAACCATCCTGCTATCAACATCCTCTGTAGTTACATTCCTCCAGGAAATAACTCACCTATAATAGAAGGGATACTACAATGGGCCACAATCAACCTACCCCAAGAAACCATCCTGCTATCAACATCCTCTGTAGTTACATACCTCCAGGAAATAAGTCACCTATAATAGAAGAGATACTAAAATGGACCACAATCAACCTACCTCAAGAAACCATCCTGCTATGAACATCCTCTGTAGTGATATTCCTCCAGGAAATAACTCACATATAACAGGAGAGATACTACAATGGGCCGCAATCAACCTACCCCAAGAAACCATCCTGCTATCAACATCCTCTGTAGTTACATACCTCCAGGAAATAACTCACCTATAATAGAATAGATACTACAATGGGCCACAATCAACCTACCCCAAGAAACCATCCTGATATCAACATCCTCTGTAGTTATATTCCTCCAGGAAATAACTCACCTATAATAGAAGAGATACTACAATGGGCCACAATCAACCTACCCCAAGAAACCATCCTGCTATCAACATCCTCTGTAGTTACATTCTTCCAGGAAATAACTCACCTATAATAGAAGAGATACTACAATGGGTCGCAATCAACCTACCCCAAGAAACCATCCTGATATCAACATCCTCTGTAGTTATATTCCTCCAGGAAATAACTCACCTATAATAGAAGAGATACTACAATGGGCCACAATCAACCTACCCCAAGAAACCATCCTGCTATCAACATCCTCTGTAGTTACATTCCTCCAGGAAATAACTCACCAATAATAGAAGAGATACTACAATAGGCCGCAATCAACCTACCCAAGAAACCATCCTGATATCAACATCCTCTGTAGTTATATTCATCCAGGAAATAACTCACCTATAATAGAAGAGATACTACAATAGGCCGCAATCAACCAACCCAAGAAACCATCCTGATATCAACATCCTCTGTAGTTATATTCCTCCAGGAAATAACTCACCTATAATAGAGGACATACTACAATGGGCCACAACCAACCTACCTCAAGCACCATCCTGCTATCAACATCCTCTGTAGTTATATTCATCCAGGAAGTAACTCACCTATAACAGAAGAGATACTACAATCGGCCACAATCAACCTACCCCAAGAAACCATCCTGCTATCAACATCCTCTGTAGTTATATTCCTCCAGGAAATAACTCACCTATAATAGGAGAGATACTGCAATGGGCCGCAATCAACCTACCTCTAGAAACCATCCTGCTATCAACATCCTCTGTAGTTATATTCCTCCAGGAAATAACTCACATATAATAGAAGAGATACTACAATGGGCCACAATCAACCTACCCCAAGAAACCATCCTGCTATCAACATGCTCTGTAGTTATATTCCTCCAGGAAATAACTCACCTATAATAGAAGAGATACTACAATGGGCCACAATCAACCTACCACAAGAAACCATCCTGCTATCAACATCCTCTGTAGTTATATTGCTCCAGGAAATAACTCACCTATAATAGAGGAGATACTACAATGGGCCGCAATCAACCTACCCCAAGAAACCATCCTGCTATCAACATCCTCTGTAGTTGTATTCCTCCAGGAAATAACTCCCCTATAACAGAAGAGATACTACAATGGGCCACGATCAACCTACCCCAAGAAACCATCCTGCTATCAACATCCTCTGTAGTTATATTCCTCCAGGAAATAACTCACCTATAATAGAAGAGATACTACAATGGGCCACAATCAACCTACCCCAAGAAACCATCCTGCTATCAACATCCTCTGTAGTTATATTCCTCCAGGAAATAACTCCCCTATAATAGAAAAGATACTACAGTGGGCCACAATCAACCTACCCCAAAAAACCATCCTGATATCAACATCCTCTGCAGTTATATTCCTCCAGGAAATAACTCACCTATAATAGAAGAGATACTACAATGGGCCACAATCAACCTACCCCAAGAAACCATCCTGCTATCAACATCCTCTGTAGTTATATTCCTCCAGGAAATAACTCCCCTATAATAGAATAGATACTACAGTGGGCCACAATCAACCTACCCCAAGAAACCATCCTGATATCAACTTCCTCTGTAGTTATATTCCTCCAGGAAATAACTCACCTATAATAGAAGAGATACTACAATGGGCCACAATCAACCTACCCCAAGAAACCATCCTGCTATCAACATCCTCTGTAGTTATATTCCTCCAAGAACTAACTCACCTAAAATAGAAGAGATACTACAATGGGCCGCAATCAGCCTACCCCAAGAAACCATCCTGCTATCAACATCCTCTGTAGTTACATTCCTCCAGGAAATAACTCACCTATAATAGAAGGGATACTACAATGGGCCACAATCAACCTACCCCAAGAAACCATCCTGCTATCAACATCCTCTGTAGTTACATACCTCCAGGAAATAAGTCACCTATAATAGAAGAGATACTAAAATGGACCACAATCAACCTACCTCAAGAAACCATCCTGCTATGAACATCCTCTGTAGTGATATTCCTCCAGGAAATAACTCACATATAACAGGAGAGATACTACAATGGGCATAATCAACCTACCCCAAGAAACCATCCTGCTATCAACATCCTCTGTAGTTACATACCTCCAGGAAATAACTCACCTATAATAGAAGAGATACTACAATGGGCCACAATCAACCTACACCAAGAAACCATCCTGCTATCAACATCCTCTGTAGTTACATTCTTCCAGGAAATAACTCACCTATAACAGAAGAGATACTACAATGGGCCGCAATCAACCTACCCCAAGAAACCATCCTGATATCAACATCCTCTGTAGTTATATTCCTCCAGGAAATAACTCACCTATAATAGAAGAGATACTACAATGGGCCACAATCAACCTACCCCAAGAAACCATCCTGCTATCAACATCCTCTGTAGTTACATTCCTCCAGGAAATAACTCACCAATAATAGAAGAGATACTACAATAGGCCGCAATCAACCTACCCAAGAAACCATCCTGATATCAACATCCTCTGTAGTTATATTCATCCAGGAAATAACTCACCTATAATAGAAGAGATACTACAATGGGCCGCAATCAGCCTACCCCAAGAAACCATCCTGCTATCAACATCCTCTGTAGTTACATTCCTCCAGGAAATAACTCACCTATAATAGAAGGGATACTACAATGGGCCACAATCAACCTACCCCAAGAAACCATCCTGCTATCAACATCCTCTGTAGTTACATACCTCCAGGAAATAAGTCACCTATAATAGAAGTGATACTAAAATGGACCACAATCAACCTACCTCAAGAAACCATCCTGCTATGAACATCCTCTGTAGTGATATTCCTCCAGGAAATAACTCACATATAACAGGAGAGATACTACAATGGGCCGCAATCAACCTACCCCAAGAAACCATCCTGCTATCAACATCCTCTGTAGTTACATACCTCCAGGAAATAACTCACCTATAATAGAAGAGATACTACAATGGGCCACAATCAACCTACACCAAGAAACCATCCTGCTATCAACATCCTCTGTAGTTACATTCTTCCAGGAAATAACTCACCTATAATAGAAGAGATACTACAATGGGCCGCAATCAACCTACCCCAAGAAACCATCCTGATATCAACATCCTCTGTAGTTATATTCCTCCAGGAAAAAACTCACCTATAATAGAAGAGATACTACAATAGGCCACAATCAACTTACCCCAAGAAACCATCCTGCTATCAACATCCTCTGTAGTTACATTCCTCCAGGAAATAACTCACCAATAATAGAAGAGATACTACAATAGGCCGCAATCAACCTACCCAAGAAACCATCCTGATATCAACATCCTCTGTAGTTATATTCATCCAGGAAATAACTCACCTATAATAGAAGAGATACTAAAATAGGCCGCAATCAACCTACCCAAGAAGCCATCCTGATATCAACATCCTCTGTAGTTATATTCCTCCAGGAAATAACTCACCTATAATAGAGGAGATACTACAATGGGCCACAACCAACCTACCCCAAACACCATCCTGCTATCAACATCCTCTGTAGTTATATTCATCCAGGAAGTAACTCACCTATAATAGAAGAGATACTACAATTGGCCACAATCAACCTACCCCAAGAAACCATCCTGCTATCAACATCCTCTGTAGTTATATTCCTCCAGGAAATAACTCACCTATAATAGGAGAGATACTGCAATGGGCCGCAATCAACCTACCTCTAGAAACCATCCTGCTATCAACATCCTCTGTAGTTATATTCCTCCAGGAAATAACTCACATATAATAGAAGAGATACTACAATGGGCCACAATCAACCTACCCCAAGAAACCATCCTGCTATCAACATCCTCTGTAGTTATATTGCTCCAGGAAATAACTCACCTATAATAGAGGAGATACTACAATGGGCATAATCAACCTACCCCAAGAAACCATCCTGCTATCAACATCCTCTGTAGTTATATTCCTCCAGGAAATAACTCCCCTATAATAGAAGAGATACTACAATTGGCCACAATCAACCTACCCCAAGAAACCATCCTGCTATCAACATCCTCTGTAGTTATATTCCTCCAGGAAATAACTCCCCTATAATAGAATAGATACTACAGTGGGCCACAATCAACCTACCCCGAAAAACCATCCTGATATCAACATCCTCTGCAGTTATATTCCTCCAGGAAATAACTCACCTATAATAGAAGAGATACTACAATGGGCCACAATCAACCTACCCCAAGAAACCATCCTGATATCAACTTCCTCTGTAGTTATATTCCTCCAGGAAATAACTCACCTATAATAGAAGAGATACTACAATAGGCCACAATCAACCTACCCCAAGAAACCATCCTGCTATCAACATCCTCTGTAGTTATATTCCTCCAGGAAATAACTCACCTATAATAGAAGAGATACTACAATGGGCCGCAATCAACCTACCCCAAGAAACCATCCTGATATCAACATCCTCTGTAGTTATATTCCTCCAGGAAATAACTCACCTATTATAGAAGAGATACTACAATGGGCTGCAATCAACCTACCCCACGAAACCATCCTGCTAACAACATCCTCTGTAGTTATATTCCTCCAGGAAATAACTCACCTATAATAGAAGAGATACTACAATGGGCCACAATCAACCTACCCAAGAAACCATCCTGCTATCAACATCCTCTGCAGTTATATTCCTCCAGGAAATAACTCACCTATAATAGAAGAGATACTACCATGGGCCGCAATCAACCTACCCCAAGAAACCATCCTGCTATGAACATCCTCTGTAGTTATATTCCTCCAGGAAATAACTCACCTATAATAGAAGAGATACTACAATGGGCCGCAATCAACCTACCCCAAGAAACCATCCTGATATCAACATCCTCTGTAGTTATATTCCTCCAGGAAATAACCCACCTATAATAGAAGAGATACTACAATGGGCCACAATCAACCTACCCCAAGAAACCATCCTGATATCAACATCCTCTGTAGTTATATTCCTCCAGGAAATAACTCACTTATAATAGAGGAGATACTACAATGGGCCGCAATCAACCTACCCCAAGAAACCATCCTGCTAGGCGACCTAAACTTAGACTGGTTAGCCTACAACTCCAACAACCCCTCAAATCATATTAACTTATTTGGATTCTCACAACTAATCCAAGAACCCACCAGAGTAGACAAAAAACCCAAAAGAACCTCCATTCTAGATTGGACACTAGTTAATATCCCCACAGAAAATTATCATGTGGGTTGCTTACCTGATACATTGAGTGACCACTGCCCCACATTCCTCCTTCGTAAACGGGCAAAAATACCCAAACCCGTGCTATTCAAGGAGACTAGGGACGAGCACAAAGTCAATCCACAAACTCTTAACAGTATGTTCCAGCAACATGATCGGAATCTACTAAAAACTCTGCCTTTAGACCAGGCGGTTGATTTTTTTAATTCTACTTTTATGACTGTTCTAAATATACTAGCTCCCATTAGGAAACTCAGGACTAAAGTTCACTATGCCCCATGGCTAAATAGAACAACAAAAGCCTTAATAAAAGCCAGAGACAATGCTTGGAAAAACTGGAAAAAGAATAACACTATCCAAGACAGACAGAAATATCAAGAACTATGAAATAAAACCTAAACCCAAACAAAAGTAGATAAAAAGAACTACTTCTTAGACATCCAAAACAAGCATTCTAGAAACTCCCCAAAGTTCTGGCAGGCCATCAATACCCTTCTATGACCAGGCGCAAACACCACCCCATCTCCCAACAACTATTCTGATAATGATAGCATAGCTTCAGAATTCAGCCATCACTTCACAGAATCTGTCCTCGCACTGTCTATCCAACTATCCAACAATAACACTAAAACCGCCCCAACTGTAGAACAAACTAACACACCCACCTTCACACTCTCACCTGTACCAACCTCTTCAGTTAAAAAGCTACTCTCTAAACTAAAAACCACCACACTCACAGCAGATGGTTTACCCACAAATTTTCTAAAATTAGCTGCAGAATCACTAGCCTCCCCTGTCTCAGTTCTTATAAACTACTCTATACAAGAAACCTACGTACCCCATCTATGGAAAGTGTCACATTTAATTCCCCTTCACAAAGGTGGAAACTCCAATGAACTATCAAACTACCGGCCAATTTCTATCTTGTCCCCCCCTTTCCAAGCTTCTGGAGAAATGTATTCACACCCAGGTAATGCACTTCTTATCCTCACATAACCTCCTCTCCCCCACATAGCATGTTTTCGCCCAAACCATAGCACAGCCACTGCACTACTCTCTTTTACCAATCAGATTAACCTTCTAAGAAATGACAATAAATTTGTCTCAGCCATATTCCTAGATCTATCAAAAGTGTATGATATGGTCTCCCATAACCTACTCTTAGACACTCTGTCAACCTTATCCTTCACCCCCTCTACTACTTCATGGTTTAGAAGCTATCTCTCTCTGACAGAAAACAATCAGTTAAATGGCAAAGTACACTATCTCCTCTATTACCAACTACTATAGGTGTCCCACAAGGATCAATACTGGGTCCTCTACTATTCACCATTTTCACTAACAAACTATATACTTCCACCCTGCATGCATCACGTATACAGTACGCAGATGACTCCACCCTAATCTGTTCAGCCCCATTTATAACCACTCTACAAAAGCTTACTCAAGAATTCTTCTGCTCCATGGAACAATGGATTACCACTATCCAACTCATTCTAAACCCCAACAAGACCAAATTACTCCTTTTTCCCCCAATAAATCCAAATCCACATCTCCTACCTTCATTATCACCTCCAAAAACAGGACCACAATCTCCCCCTCCCCTCACACTAAGCTGCTCGGGGTTGAAATAGATAACAATCTAAACTTGAATGCCCATATCTCACAAATCATCACAAAGGTACATAAGAAACTAGGAACCCTATACAAACACAAACAGCTCCTATCGGACTAAGCTAGAATCTCCTTAGCCCAAACCCACCTATTGTCTACAATAATGTATGCATCACCAATCCTAACTGATATCAGGAAAAAAGACCTAAACAAACTAGAGTCATATTACAATAAAATTGCAAAATTCACTAACAACTCCACTTTTAGAAGTCATCACTGTCTTGCCCTGAAGCAACTACAGTGGTTAGAGCTCCCTCAGCTAATTAGCTATCACCAATTAGTCCTCACCTTCAATATAATAAGGAACCCTCAGAAAACTCCAGCCCTAAACCAACTTCTAAACCAATATTCTGCAAATCGCCCTCTATGCTCATCCAACAAAACTCTGCTCTGCATAACCAAAGCCAATAACACTGCAGGGAAAAGTCTGTTCTCCCACACCATTGCTAGGGAATGAAATAACCTCCCCCAAAGTATCTCCTCTGCACCATCCATCTCACTTTTAAAGACATCACTAAAGTCACACCTCTTGCAATCATGGCTCTGTTCCTGTATCACATAAAATATTTTCTGCTCTCCTCCTAACTTGCCACACCTCATCTCCTTACCTCAGCTATTCTATACTACTCAAATACTTACTATCCTACAAACTATTTCTCATGCTATGACATATCTCCTGAATAGCATTATTTTCCAGATTCCATTCCTTCATTTTTATGCTTTGTACTACCAATACGGAATTCAAAGTTTTTCTATCTATATACCAAGCTTGCTCAAATCAAACTAAGGTACAAAAAATCTCCTTGATTGTATATATTGGGTGTATATATTGGGTGGCACAATGGTGCAGCGGTTAATGCTGTTGCCTCACAGCAAGAGGTTCTCCGGTTCAATTCTCAGCTGGGGTGCCTTCTGTGTGGAGTTTGCATGTTCTCCCTGCGTTCGCGTGGGTTTCCTCCGGGTACTCCGGTTTCCTCCCACATTCTAAAGACATACTTCTGGAGCATTTCTCCCCGGGCCTCCACTGAAAACAGGATCTGTGGAACCTAGTCGGACTTTCCCGGTCAACAAATGTTAAATAAATAAATAAATATATGCCACTGTATAGACATTTTCTGTCATTCGTGGATTATGTGTTGTCATATAAAGATATGGAGCTCTGATTGTATATATGCCTCTGTACAGAAATGTTTTTGTCATTTGTTGTATTTGTACTGTTATATTATGGAGCTTTTCTCCCCGGGCCTCCACTGTAAATGGACCTTGTTCCAGTCGGACTTTCCCGATAAACACATGTAAAATAAAATAAAATAAAATAAAATAAAAAATAAGTAACATGATGGAGCTCTCAAAAGTGCACTTAAGAAGAATGTCAATAGAAATCAACATGCAGAAGGATATAAGGGGAAAACAGAGTCTGCTCTATGAGCTGTAAAAGCATGAGCTATTATCTAACAACACTCTGAAATTTATTAGAATATATCTTGTGCAAAGGGGATAGCCTGTTAACAGAGGCACATAATCCCTTCCCCAGAATGCTGACTGAATGTTCTTGCTTGCTGGCACTGCCTCGCAGCACTGACATCAGCACACATGCCCTTGCACATTGATGATGCTGGTGATGTGCAATGACGTCAGCATGTACATAAGAAATGAAAATAAAAAAAAATTAAAAAATCAGGAGTTGAAAGGGCCATTCAGGAATTTGTGGTACCGTATTATTTTACCCCCAAAATTTGGTATGGTTGAGAGGTATGACTGAATATACCACTAAATTTCCTGAAGCAGTACCCCTGTGAAAATCCAGTGTTTAAGCAATAGCCAGTGAATAAGCATTACTTTTGTCTGTGGTAGGGATCCACAAGGAAATACTCACAGACCAGGGAACTCCATTTACATCTATGGTAATGAACTAAATTTGACAGTGTTTTAAAGTAAGCAGTTAAGAACACCAGTGTATCACCCTCAAACTGATGAGTTAGTGGTGTACTTCAATAAAAAATAGAAGTCAGTGCTAAAGAATGCAATGGAATGGAAAAACATATTAAGAATTCAGATAAACTGCTTCCATACATCCTTTTTGCCATAAACGAAGTCCCCCAACCCGTAATGGTTAATATTCCCAGAGCTTGCTGGGCATAGCAAAGGAGAGTTTGGAGGTGGAAAAGACCCTGTGGGATAGCACATGTTACAAACCTGCAAGATAGGTTAAAATTGTTGCACCGATAATTAAGGAGCCTACGCAAAGGGAACAGGAGATGTAGGAGAAGTGTCAGATTTTTAAAGCTTAAGATAGGGATAGAATATTAGCATTTGTTCACTCCACTGATATTAAAATCCTGGCAAAATGGCAAGGATCTTTTGAGGTAGCAGAAAAAATGAATAGAGAAAACTACAAAATAAGATTAACTGGAAAAAGAAAACCAGAGACAATGTATCCATCAAGGTATGCTGCTGATTAAGTGATGTGACCTGAATGGATGACCTCATACAGAGGTTAGTAAAAACTAAGTTTTTGACTACTATAATTTTAACCAAGGTATATTCAGTCATACCTCTCAACCATACCAAATTGTGGGGGTGAAATAATACGGTACCATGAATTCCCGAATGGCCCTTTCATCTCCTGATGTGCTAAACCCAGGACAGTTGAATTTCCTGTAGTTAGACTGAGAACTGGCACAGCTATCAATACTGTTGCACCACAGAAATCTGTTCCTGCTGTTTAAGTAGATAAAACAATACCTGAAGCCCAGTAGTGAGACAGAAAAAAACTTTTTACTGAGCTATCTGGTAATAAAATGTAATATATTATCATGAAAGGTAAACCGTAAAGTGTATAGGATTACCAGATTCCTAAAGAAAAGCAATAATGAGTTTAGAAGTAAAAAATGCTTAAACTAGGAGTTACTTCAGAGTCCCAAAGTGAATGGAGCTTTCCGATTATATTAGTCCTTATGTAAGAAGGTTCCATAACATTTTGTAATGATTTCCAATAAAACTGAATGGCATAGCCAAGTTTGACAATTATCCAGTGACCTGAATGGATGACCTCATACAGAGATTAATAAAAAACAAAGTTTTTGACTACTATAGGTTTAACCAAGGGGTACTGGCATATTCCCTTTACCTCAGCATTCTCCATCCCTTAAGGTTTTTTTTTCATTATACTGTATGTATTACCATTTAGATCTCCTGTCATGCTTTAAAAACTCATGGGTAAAATTCTAAAACCTCACATCAAGTAATCAGCAGCATACCTTGATGAAGTAGCAATTTATTTACAAAATTTGGAGTTAGATTTATGGAAAATGCAACTAACACTGAAATCTTTGAGACAGGCAAGAGGTACAGGTTAATGCTGACAAAGGTAAATTTTGTATGACAAAAGCTGGACTCTGGGCATTTGATTGGAGGAGGGGTAATTAAAACCACAAACATACTAATTAGAAGCTATGAAAAGCTGGAGTCTTCCCAGTACCAAATGACAGCATTTTTTTAGGATTAGCAGGATGCTACAGAAAGTTCATACCCAGTTTTTGCTTCCATAGCCTGTCCTCTGACAAACTTTACAAAGTGTAAGGCAGAAAAAGTTACTTGTAAGGTGAACCACTGCAGCAGATGAGGCTTTTAAACAACTGACAGTTCTCTTATGTATGGACCTATGACTTTAACAAACCTGTTGTTGTATACACTGATGAAGTTTTGTTAGGAGCTGAGTTATTTCAGGAAGTAGGTGGTGGGGAACTTCAAATTTGTTACCTTAGAAGTTAAAAAAAAAAAGCCAAGCCAAGAAAAGCTACTGTACCCTACTGTTTGCTCATATCTAGCTATTAAGAGGGCATTGATTTTTCTGCAGCATTACTTTACTGGATGCAGATTCACTCTGGGAAACTGAACGCTTATTCTTGCACTGTTTGTACAAATAATTGGATGCGTACCCTAAATTCCATTTCACCATGAAGCATAGGCCTGACAGTAACCACCTGAATGCAGTGGGTATACCAACCCCATTTGGTATATAAAGAATGGTTATATGTTGGGGAGGAGGTCAGTGTGACAGTATGACTAGGTAAGATGTTAGGGATGCTGCTTTTAGGTGCTGTGTATACACACTTTAGTATGGTATGAACTTAATGGCAGTTTGTCTATAGACAATACAGAAGTAAAACATTCAGTACCAGATTTTAATCTGAATCCCCTCTTAAATGCTGAGATTGTCTCTGGTCTCCAGTGAATGCCACTTGCAACATCATGTTTTGATATATACATTTATGTAAATATAAAGTATGTGTATACACACACACGTGGATGTAGCGCAGCTGGTTGAACAACCAGCTATGCCAACATCTAGAATATTGATGTTATTAAGTCAAAACACCAAATGACACATTCTGTGCATGCTGTGGGGATTATCCTAGAGTGAAGTAAACCAAATGCAAGTGTTTTTGCAGGAGGCAAGCCCCCCCTGCATTTTCCCATGTGCAGAGCTGTGCTGCAACACCCCTGGTAATTATATATACTAACTCTGTGATAGTGCAATCCCTAGGGGAAAGGGAATATTCCCCTACCTGGAGACTGATGATCTCACACACCTGTTGACCATCTGTTTGAGTCTACCAAATGGTGTCGACCAAACAGTTGGTTGCTCAACTAATTGCCCTAAACCTCTCCAGGACCTTCATGCAGTGTGACAAAGTTTGATACCTCTATATTGCTCACAGTGATATCATCTTTGCATGTAAGGCACATACATTTAATTATTGTGGCAGTTTGCAGCACTGTTAGATTATTTCTTTTAAAGCAAAAAGTAGTGTCAAACTATTTTTATGATTATATTTCATTAAACTTTACATTGCTATTATAATAAACTATCATCTGTGTATTGTCTGTATAATAATACTAGAGTAAAGTTAAACACTTTATGATTGTAAAAATAATTTGTTGACACCGCTTTTTGCCAAAAAGAAATCATCTAACAGTACTACAAACTGCCACAATAACTGACTGAATGTGTCTTACCTCAAATACAGTATCAGCATTCATTGATGAAAGCCTGTACTGCTCTACAACAGCATCACCATGTGACAGTTGATCCCCGTGCACAGGGCAGCCACCCCAATAGCTACACCTGTGTGTGTTCTCATGTAAAGTGTGTATAAACAATTGATATTTCACTTAAACTGAAAATGTGTAACTGTCTGTAGGAGACTGCAGTCATCATCATCAACATCATCATCATAAACACCTTTTCCCCATTTTTCCTGCATGTGGTCAGGTGTCACATCAGCTGTTACCATCTGACTTGATTCAATCTACTCTCCTACCTTCTTCAATACTCAGGACTGGCTGTCACTGGTCTTATATCACATAATCCAGCCATCTCTTTACTGGACACCCTCCAATCCTCTTGTTTTTTTTCCTGTCTATCCTAAATCTTCCCCAGATTGTCTTATGCTTTCCTGCACGTGTGCTCAAACCACTGTAATCTGTTCCTTTTTATCTTTCTCTGTAACTAAAGCTACTTGGGCTTCTGCTCTGATGTCCTCATTCCTTCATCTGTCCTACAGCATGTATTCAACCACCCTTCCTAGGCTCTTCATCTCTATCACCTCTAGCTTCCTCAAATGCTCTGCCTTCAATGCCCAGGTTTCAGTACCATACAGTAGTACTGGTCACACCACTGTTTTGAACAACTTAGTTTTCAGCTTCTATGGCAATCTTCTGTCATATACTACCCCTGACAGTCTGTGCCAGGTGGCTGCAGCCCCCTTAATTCTAGCTTTGACCTCCTCATTCAGACTTTGTTTCTCCTCAACCACGTGTCCTAGATACCTGAAGCTAATAACCTGCTCCACTATTTTCCATTGTATGTCAGTTCTCTCATCTTCTCGTGATTTCCCCCATTTGCTGCCATTACAACTGTCTGACCCTTACTCTGTTTCATCCCATATGCCTTCAGTTTTGGTTCCATTCCCTTATCATTTGCTGAAGTTTTTGTTCAGAGCCTGCATTTAATACCATATCATCTGCATACAACAGTTTTGTTGATTTGTCACCACTGACCTGTGTGCTAATGCAGTCTATCACCAATATGAGCAGCAGTGGACTCAGAGCTGAACCCTGATCCATACACAATTCCACTGGGAACCCCTCTGTGAGAGTAAACACTGTTTAATACTTGAGTTATCAGGTCCTTGCACATAGCCTGCACTAATGCTGCCAATGTTTCTGGGACTTTATACCACCACAGAACTGCCCAAATCAGCTTTCTTGGCACTTTGTCATATGCTTCCTCCAAGTCTAGGAATGCCCAGTTCCTCTATAACTTCTTCTCAATTGCCTGTCTCATTGCAAACATCATGTACTTTGTTCTGCATTCTTATCTGAATCCAAACTGCTCACCTCCTGTCATACCTTCTGTTACTCTGTGTATTCATTTATCTATTACCCTCTCCAGAATTTTCATGCAGTGTGACAGGAGTTTGTTACCTCTGTATTGCCTACAGTTATGAATGTCCCCTTTGGTCTTGTACACTAACACTAGTATGCTTGTTCTCCAGTCTAGTATTATTTAGGTTGTTGAAATGGAAGAACATGAGGGGTGTAGTGTTAGAAGTATTTAGAGGAGATATGTGTAATAATCTCAGTATTTACATTCATGGGAGATGATTTACTGGAGAAGTTGTATATAGTGGACTAAGGATTTTTTATGATTTGTTATGTCAAAGTTAGACTGAGGAGGAACAACTAATATTCCAAAGCAGAGTATAAATTAAGGGATGAGGCATGGTTTAAATTTCAGCAATTATGGAGAGCAGTAAAATGTGGCTAACAAAGGAGGCAGTACTGCAGTCTTTGTAAGAAACAGTTACTGACAGTTATTGATAAACAGACGTATATGAAAAACTTTAGGGCAGAAATAATTAAAAGCAGTGAGAAAAATTAAGCCAGATTGAATGAGGAAGTGTATGTGGAGACTATGGAAAGGGTGGGGAGAAGGTAAGGGGTGTATGACAAGATGGCTTTTTTTAAAAGGAGGGTGGAGAAAGATATTGAAGAAACTTTATGATATGAGAACTGTGCCAGTGACAATGGACCAATACATAGAGGTCTGCTGCAAGTAAAAGGGGTATCAGGTGGGACATAGGAGTTGTTAGAGGTGTAAGAGAGGAAAAGAATGGTGACATAAACGTGATATGGGAGCGTCTGTTGGTAAAATGTTTTTTGGTAGAGAGTCATCCAAGAATGGTTGAAATCTATGCAGATACAGTACCCACATTATGGCCTTCCATCAAAGTGAAAAGTTTCAAGTCATCAAGTCCAATTTTGTGATGTTGAACTCCCTAATCACTGCTAGATGTAGGAAGGCTCTGTCACCGCAGTTTGTGTTTGCAGTCTGGTAATGAGACATTTTGCAAGGGCTTTTCTGCATCCTCCCCAGTGCTACAATTACAACATTAGAAATTATATGTAAGGGGGTGGAAAGAGAAGTACTCCAGATGGGTGACGCAGAGGAGTTTCCCCTCCTGTAAATAATTTTTTTGGGAAGAGGGTATCAAGTTTAAGCTGTGACAGATGTGTTTCATCTGGTTGAAGCTTTGATGAAAATTAGAAGCATCAAAGCTTGCAGCAGCTTTTTTGCCACTGGTTATCTCTCTCTTATTTGGTTCATTTCCAACATGTTGAAAGGTCTTTACTGCAATACTTCTGCCTAAACAAAGACCACCCAAGAAAACTGAGCCTTAGAGACAATGCTCATTCATATTGTCTCTTGCTAATTTACTGAAGGAGGCTGTGTTCAACAGCTAACAAAATATGTAGAAACCAGCAAATTCCTGCAGCTTCCTACATGAGAATCAACGTGGTGTTAGTAAAGTACAGGGTACCACTATTTCATTGGTTTTCCTCAATGAAGTCATTTATTGACATGTGTGTGTGGGTGTTTCATGATTTGATCAAAATCTTATTTTATAAATGTATAGTTTATAAAAAGGGTGGGAGGTTGACAGAATGGTTAAGGTATTTACCTTATAGACACAAGGTGCAGATTTTGATTCTCACATGGGGTAAGTAGGTAGGCTTAAAATGGCCCAAAAGGGCAGTTAGCCTAGTACTACTCTATGAACCTATAATGTGCTGGACTTGTATAGCTTAAACTAAAATATACTACAAAGGTTCATCAGCTGTTTGCACAAGAGATCCTTTTAGAGTCCAAGTACACCAGTCAACATCCTGCCCAACTCCAGTAACTGTGATCTGCATTACAAGTTTTTAGCACTCCTTTTTTACCCTATTTATTAGTGCAGTCTTTTTCTATTTGCCAAAAAAAAGTAATTTATTGAATGCAAATACCCTCTCAGTTTGCCTTTCTGTCCATTCCCCTAACCTCATAAACCAGTCCCAAACCTTAGACATATTTGTAGTGTTTTAAACCTGCTAGATATGAAAAAAGCTATGCTTTTTTATCCTTAAAAGGCTAAATGTGCCGCGGGATTCATCAAACTCCGTGCAGGAATAGTGCTATTCCTGCACGGAGTGGATCGTGCTAGTGCAGCACAGCAGCCCACCTTGCATATTTATGAAGGCATACTGCTAGGGTTGCCACCCCTTCGTTTTTTTTCCAGACTATCCAGAAATCAAACTGATTCTCTGGTAGTCCGGAAAACACTGTACAAACTTCTGTATTCTGTTTCAAAAAAGGAAACAGACTATCGGAGTTTGTAAATCGGCTGATTTACTATGCTTTTTTACAGAAAAGCATAGTAAGTTAGCTGAAAACAGGCAGCAGGAATGAAAAAGAGGGTGTTCCCTGCTGTGTGATGTCATTGTGATGTCACAAAATGGGTGGAATATGGGCGGGAGAGGGGTGTGGTGGGCAGGGTTACTCGTGATGTGAGGGGTGTGGCTTTACTCCAGTTTAGCCACAACGAAAGGTGGCAACCCTACATACTGCTGTATAACCTGCACATGCACGATCCATGAATGACTGCAGGGGACGTATCCGAGCATTGCTCGCACAGTACACACACCCCCTGCACTCTAAAATTGCAGTACAGCAATTCTAAAGCAACTAATAGCATCCATGGGCACTGTTATTACAACATAACTGCTGTGTCCGCAGACAAAATACATAAGAATACACACAGGAGCACAACCCTCCACAATGGTCCAGCACAGATAATGTCCACAATGGTATGCCAGTGTACATGCTGGCATACCAAATAAGTAAGCATGTTCCTGAGAGGAATATGTAAAATAATACCCCCTCTATGATGTAGTTGTCCAGATGTCTTGCCCTAAGAGGCAGAAAGCAATGTGCATGCCCCTAAAGTCAATAAAAATAAAGCACATGTTTATTTTTTTTTCCATCCCCATTAAAGTTTAAGTGTAGCTGAGTGGGTGTGCACAACGTGCAGCTGTGTACAGCATAGCTTAATCATGCGAAGGAGCTAAATAGAAATATACAGCCAAAATAGTCAAAGTGAAATAGTGTAGTGGTTAGAGCATTTGCTTAGTATGCAGTTATTCACAGTTCAAGCCCCAATACAGTCCATTCATTTTTATATGTGAAAACAGCACTAAAAGTATCTTTTTTATAAACAGGTAGTGAATAATATATATTTGATTACTAGGGTAGTGTAGCATGTCCAAATGTGAGGTGAAAGTGTAGTACAGATGTGAAAACCCCATATAAACACAAGTGCCCCATACAGTATACAAAATATTTAATGTAATAAAAGCACACAGGGGGATGTTATGGAAGGGAAACATACATACCATAAGATGTCATCAAAAAGGAATCAACCTCACAATCCTGATAAAATGAAAGCTGAACAATGCTAAATTGTGCTCAGCTATGCTTAACCTGAGTAAGCATTGCTTGAATTTGTAGACTTAGCAATAATTAGTGTAGCTAAGCGGATTTGCGCACTGGTTAGCATCTATCCCTTTAAGCAATGCTTATCTGTGCTAAGTGGGTTTGCCTGTCACTTACCTTAGCTCAGCATATTCAAAACCATCCAATCATGGCAAAGTGTAGGAAATCAGCCCTATTTAAACCTCGCAGAAGGGAATACAGCCCATAACCAGTTGTAGCTCATCACTGCAGGCACTATGGCTGGCATTGGTGAGGGTGTGCACTTTCAGGCACAATACTAGGGTATTTGGGAGTCCAAGGTCATGGTTGGACTCCTAGTAAAAGACCATGAAGCAAGGCTGCTGCAGGACCAGCACCAGGGCTCCCAATACAAAGTGGAGGCCTGGGACCATCTCACACATGATCTCACCAGTGCCACTGGTATCCCTCGGACTGGTGAGCAGGTCTGGCACCACTTTGCTGACTTGAAGCATAGGAAGAGGAAGCTCTTGGTCCATTGGGTCCAAGATGCACAGGCGAGGAATGTTCCAGATGTGTGTAAGTATCAGTATCAATAAGTGTTTTCCAAAGTCCAGCCTGTGTATGTGATAGATAGGTATGCATAAATGTTTCTCTATCTCCTGTACAGCTGCAGATGAGAGGTCTGTGAACATGGATGCCCACACCAGCTGGCTGCTAAGGCTGGGTCGTGAGGCTGGTGAGTACAAATCTAACTTGTAGTATTCAGAGCAAATAAATAGAAAGGAGTAGAATATCATCTGTCAGTATTTAAAAATGAGTATGGTTTGTACTGAATAAAAAATACATTAGCAGAGTAATAGTGACATACAGGGTATATATCAATAAAAGTGTCAGTACCTGTCAATAAAAGTCAAAACTCTGGACTGGTTGTATTACGTTGGTATGTGGTGGCATGAATCAAAATGTGTACAGTTTCTGCACAGCAACTATAGCTCTGAAAGCACTAAATAATCAAGGCTCATCTGCCAAAAGATTGTGGAGTTGTAAAACAGAAGATTAACTATATGAAATGTTCCATGCACCAAGATCTGATACCCGAGTAGTAATGTTGTGCTAACCAGTGTTTTCCAGACTGTGCTATGTCAAAGTATGAATACACAGGATAAGGACTATCTGCCATGCATGAATGTCAGAATTACAAAGTTAGATTGTACAACCAAGAGAGTATTAGGGAGAAAACAGTCAGGCAAGAGACAGCAGGTTCTCGATAGCTCATTCTGATGAAACACAAACTTGTTGCATCTGTTGCACAAACAGGCACGATTCGAATCCCGGGAGTGGTAGTAAGCTGTATGCATAATTTTACCCAGGAATATCTGAATATGTGTAGAAACAGTCAGATAGTGTTAACAGAAATTTCCTCCACAGGTCTGCCAGGTAATAAAGGGGTATCTTAGCTGTAAGAAGGCTGTACTTATACACTGTGTACAACACCCACTGTCAAACCCCAAGGCTGCAAATGACTGCAAGATAAGTACATACACCAAGCAGTCTCCTCCAAGAAATGTCCCTCAAGTGTCACGCTGTCACAGCTAGTGGTCACTGCTGCCAACACCCAGGGTGACCGATAGAAAATAGAGGCAGAGTATGGGAGTATAACACACACATACACAGTAAGAGTGCACATATGTAACCCTGACTATGTGAATATGGGTATAAACAGTCAGGTAATGTTAACAGAAACTTCCTCCACAGATCTGCCAGGTAAGAAAAGGTATACATTATCTGTAAGAAGGCTGTAATTATACACTGTGTACAAACATGGCACTGCCCAACCCAAGGCCATAGGTCGATGTAAAGTGAGGTAATACCTGGAGAGTAATGATTAGAGCAATGATCATTAAAGTTGTGAGCAATTAAAGCCTATACAGTTGTTAATTGACATCTCTGTCTCGCCTCCACCCTGTCTGCACCAATAATCTAAACACATAAATCAATGGGTATGTTTTTCACCAAACCTACTGTTGGGACATGTGTCCTATTCTACAAATATTTAAATGTTTGACTATTAATGTTTCCTGTTCAAATACTATCATTGGTGGCCTGTTGCTATCAATGTAACCTGCATTCTGTTATAATGCCCACTGTGGCTCCATATACACATGTGTTCTGTTTGCTATACAACTGTTCCAAATCTGTTGTTTTGGGTTAATGGGAATACCTATGCATGCTGTTATAACTAATCCTGGAATGTGTTTTTCATGACTAACCAACATATGTTATAAAACTGCAACACCATAGCACATCTGGGAAGGCCAATCCCAGTGGATCCCCCTGACCTGCCTCAACTGGCTGTGGCACTGTGCCCCAGCACATCTGGGAACCAACCTGGGACCTCCTCGTCCACTGTTCCTACACCACCTTCAGGTAGAACCACCTCAGGGGATGGGGCCAGTCCCCCCGGGAGCAAGCGCCGACAGGACACTGTCACCCAAAGTCAGGTCCAGGGATTGGTGTGTAGCCAGCTTCGAAAGGAGTTCAGAGATCTGCTATGCCAGCTTGAGGGCTCCATGGCACATCTTGAGAGTCAGCCTGCCCCTCCTGCTCAGCCCCCAGCAAAGCCAGCTTTGGAGCCATGAAGGAGCAGTGGTGACTGCCCATTGGAGGGGACCTCAGTCCCACTGTATCCATTTGGGGGCTCGTGGGCATCCAATTCCCAACCACCCTCCACATCCAAGGTGTTTACCCCCCACATGTGTCATATACTGACCCTGTCTGCTGTCTTGTCTGTCTTCCTACCCAACCTACCTCCCCAAATATATCTACTATCCTTCCCCAACATTCCACTCTCACCTTATAACAAAAAAAAAAAAAAAAAAAAAAAGGGCAATCTCTTCCCACAACAAAATGTGCTCCATACATAGTTGTCCATGTCGCACACATGTCCACTGGACACATGTAATCTGGTTTAATTGGCTTAACAACACATTGCTGTTGTCCTCACTCCTCTCTCAGGGGTTTGAGTGCCAAATTCACTTCCAAATTCTGTACAAATGCACAGCTGTTGCTGTATCAGAAATGGATAGCTATGGACTTTCCCTACACCCATCCTGCACATCCCTGTCCGTCACATTGTTTTTCCCTCTGTGTGCCCCCTTTTTCATCACTTTCCTATCACTCTTTTTTTCTTTTTTTTAAAGAAATTAGTGCAGGGTAAGTGGAAGTAAGCTGCAATAAGCAGCAGTAAGTGGCATTAAGCGAGTTTACGTGAAGCTAAGCGATGCCTACACAGATTAAGCAGTTTCCCATTTAACCATGTGTTGGCATTGCTTACCATCGCACATACCCATGCAAACCCGCTTGTAACTGCTTAAAACTCCCTTAATCACCCTGTCTCCATCAGCCACTGTTCTGCCTAGCAACAAAATGATCAGCCCTGCCAAGACTTGAACCCAGTACCCTGTACACCATAGTCAGAGCAATTTACCACTACACCATCTGAGATGTAATAATGAATCCTGTTTTTTTTTAATATATCATTCAGTACAGATATAGAATAGTAGGGAACAAACACTGTGGAATCAGTCATGTTTAGTATATATAAATATACACATATAGATGTGTATGGTGATAGATAAATATTAAAAAGTATATACATCAGATATATGGAGTTGTACATATAAAACAAATATATATATATAGAATATATACACACACACACATATATATATATATATATATATATATATATATATATATATATATATACATATGTATAGATATCAAAAAAGGAATTCAGTATAAATATATCTAAAATAAATAAATATATATATATATATATATATATATATATATATATATATGTGTGTGTGTGTATGTGCGTGTCCATAACATGTAGTGTAGTCATACCCAGCACCATACCTCTACACCTCTTAGTGCAATAATTCTGGACAAAGGCTGTCAAAATGGGGGGACTGAAATGTATGTCATCATTTACAGACAGAAATCCTCACATCATCACAGTGATTTATCACAGAAATGAAAATAATGATTCTATGGAACAGAACATACATATGAGCAATAATCCTGGACAGTCTGAAACAATCTGGCCAGTCGAGAGGTATGCTCAGAATCCCTTAGTGCAACAAATCTAGACCAAGCCTGACTGGGGGGGGTGTAAAGCCATGATACTGGAAACATATCCCAAATGCTGAAGTAGATAAGGTGACACAGTTGATGCAGTAACATCCTCCTGTCTGTTGTACCATATACTGACTGGAATAGCCCAAGTCCAAAACCAAATTACTCCCCACTACTCACTGACATACATCTTCACATCATCCCACTGATGTGTCAGACAAACACAACACATATGGGTGCCAGGCAACAGTACATCTGATAAATATCAGGACATAACATCACAGTAGGGAAACTACACTGAGCTGCTAGGCATGTCACCAAGTATTGTTTAAACTACAGGCAGACTGACACAATACAAACCCAATTTTGATATGGGGGAATACACATGTAATTGCAAATATATCAGACACTACAGGGATGTAAGCGCACTGACCAACAGACACCAGCGTGAAAGTGCATACCCAGAACCAATCTCACCACATTCAAAGTGACATACTGGTAAGCCACAGGAACAGTAGAGTATATGGACTGTGTGAACAAAATCATCAGCATGTTTGCCACTCACACACTACCCCTATATATACTGGCCTAATTCACAGTGTAGTCTGATGCCTGACTGTGGTATGGGACATGTCTCAGTTTGCTCCTATGAACATATACAGCTGATAGAGCACCAGAAGATGGAGCAGCATGCAAAGTCAGATAGAAAAGGACCCTCAACACTTACATCTACCCCCCACACACACACAGGCCAAACAACACATTCACAATACTCTGCTACACAATCCTGACAGTATGTCAACAATTGCCAGAAATACTCAGTTCTCTCAACTGTATAGAGTCCCACAGAGCATCCAGGCTTTGTCCCCATATATAAGGCCTTCTACACGTAACATGTCTGGCAGTCTGATACATCACTGGGATGATATCTGGAATGAAGTCACTGTATGATATACTACACCTATACACCTCATACGGTATGACATCTGGACAAAGCCTGACATATTTGGGGGCAGGGGCCCAAACACAGGGGCATTATTGACATATTGCTGTCATAAACTGAGAAAGTTGCTGGTGTAACAGGGTTGTTGTAACATATCTGTTCTGAGGGTTATGAAGTCAGAAACACACATGGATGTTACCATTTACTGACTGCAATCCTCAGAGTATGCTACTGAATTTCCAAGGCCAAAAATGTGTGAGTAACATACCAAATATAAAAGTCCAAACTCTGGCCAGTCTGCGGATAGCTCTACATTTGAAAATTATGTCAACCACATAACACTATCAGACTTAAATTCATGCAGAGCAGCCAAAGCCACACAAAACTGTCAAAAACTAGCATTAGTTCAACTGTATAACAGCAATACTTATGTTCTGCCCCTATGTCTGGAACATTCTCCCCCCAGTTTGTTGGGCTGTCTCCACAGTGTTTGCTGTAAGAGGTATTCCCAACTACACTCTGTGATGCTGTTTGTCACACACCTCCATGAAGTACTCCTCCCGGGCAAGGAAAAGGGGCAATGCTCACATGAAATACTCAGTTACAGGAGTGTGTTTCTATGCTGTTGGGTATGGGAATGATACCACAGCTGTTCCACATGCAATTAGCAAGTGGGGGACTCCAATTGGTGCGCAGGCCATCAGCTGCTCATGAGCATTACCTACTAAAGGCAAGATACTGCCTATACAAAACAGATGTATATCTATGCCTGAGAGAGAGAGAGAGACACACACACATACACACAAACAGACAGACAGACAGACAGATGCACACACTGAGACTGATGGAGTGTACTAACTGAACTGAAAACAAATAAACACAGCTATGTCAAACAATAAAGCATGTAATGGAATGTAGTAGGGGGCATGTAAACATGTAAAATAGGAAGTTCAAACAATATTATGTCTCAACAACACATGCTGTACTGATATAATGCTGAGCAGAACTTATGGCCATAGAAACTGTGTCTGTCTGCAGTGACATAGAACAATGCTCAGGGCCCTAGTCATCCCAGGAAAGGATGGCTCACATATGACCACTACTGGAGTGTGTGTTGCACAATACCAACTGTGACACTGCTAGGCCACACCCAGTGCAAATCATACTATCAGTAACTTTGCTACGTCCAGCTCCGACTTGTGCTCTTTTTTCAATGCCAATGTCTTCAACCCATATAACATAGCTGGTCTCACTACCCTCTTGTAGATCCTCCCTATCACTCTTAATGGTACTCATCTGTCACAAATCACACTTGACACTCTTCTCCAATACTCACATCCTGCCTGTACTCACATCATCACCTCTCCCCCACACTCGCCATTACTCTGAACTGTTATTCCCAAGTATTTACACCTATCCACCTTTGCAAACTGTACTCCACGCATCCTCACCATTCCTCCATTCTCCCTCCCATTCACACACATATATTCCATCTTAATCCTGCTGCCCATCATTTCTCTCCCCCTAGACCATATCTCCACCTCTCCAGGGTCTCCTCAACCTGTTCCCTACTCTCACTACAGATCATAATGTCATCTGCAAACATAATGGTCAACAGGGACTCCTGTCTGATCTTGTCTGTCAACCTGTCCATCACCACTGCCAATAAGAAAGGGCTCAGAGCTGCTCCCTGATGTACTCCCACCTCCACCTTAAACACACCTGTCACTCCCAATGCAAATCTCACTGCTGTCACACTAGCCTTGAACATATCCTTTAGCATTCTTATGGATTCCTCTGCCACTCCTGACCACCTCATACAATACCACAACTGCTCTCTAGGCATCCTATCATATGCTGTCTGTGTAAGATACAATGCAGCTACGTCTGACCTTCTCTGTATGTCCCCATCAACACTCTCAGAGCAAACATCGCATCTGTACTGCTCTATCCTGGCATGAAACCATGCTGCTGCTCAGTAATCCTCACTTCCCTTCTTAGCCTAGCTTCCACCACTACCGCATGGAGTGACTGATCAGTGTTATCCCTCTGTAGTTACTACAGCTCTGCACACCACCCTTATTCTCATAATCAGTACCCAAACACATTTCATCCACTCCTCATGCATCCTCTCACTTTCCTAGATTACAGTAAACAATCTGGTTAAAAAGACCATTGCCATTTGTCCTAAATATGTCCATGCTGCCACAGGTATGTCATCTGGACAAATAGACTTTCAACTCTTAAACCTCTTCATAGCTATCCTTACTTCCCCTTTGATAATCTGTTGCACATCCTGATTCACCATACCCACATTATCAAACCTTCTCACTCTCTCATTCTCTTCATTCAACAGCCCCTCAAAGTACTGTATCCACCTGCTCGACACACTCCCCTCGCTAGTGAGTACACTTCCACCATTATCCTTTCTCAGTCTTATCTGCTGCAATCCTTTCTAGCTACATGACTCTGTCAATCCAATTGGTACAGGTCCTATTTTCCATCCTTGGTGTCCAACCTTACATACAACCCTTCAGATGCCCCATCCTCAGCCTTTGCCACCACTCTCTTTGCCATGCACCCCATCTCCCTATACACCTGTCTACTTTCTGCATCTGTCTGAAAATCCCATTTCTCCTTGGCCGACATCTTTCTCTGTATACTCCCCTGTACTTTCTCATGCCACCACCAGGTCTCCTTGTCCTCCTTCCTCTGTGCAGATGTCACACCAAGCCCCATTCTACTCATCTCACTTACTAGCTCGGATGTAGTTACCCAGATATTTGCTAACTCTTCACTACCACCCACTGCCTGTCTTCACTCTTCCCTGAACTCAATCTCACAATTACCCTTTCTCAGTATCCACCATTTGATCCGTCATGCTGCCCTCACACTCCTGCCCTTCTACATGATCAACAATGTCGTCCCACAGACCAACCTTCCATGCTGCCTAACTACACTTTCTCCTGTCATCACTTTACAGTTACCAGTCCCCTTCAAACAGGCCCACCTGCATAGGAGATAATCCACCTGTGTGCATCTTCCACCACTCTTGTATGTCACCCTATGCCCCTCGGTCTTGTAATACTATGTATTCATCACACCCATGTCCAACCTCTGTTGCAAACTTCACCACCATCTCACCTTCTGCATTCCTTTGCTAAACACCATACCTACACATCATTTCTGCATTCCCTCTGTCCCATTGAAATCTTCTCCAATCACCACTCACTCACCCTTGGGTGCATGCATCACCAATTCATCCAACCACACCAAAGGATGGCTGTCTCATCCATCACACATGCAATTAGCAAAGCATATGCACTAATAACTGTCAACATTACACCATCAATCCCAGCCTCCTGAACATCACTCTACCCAACACTCTTATCACCTCCACAAATACTCTTGGCATAATGTTCCTTCAGGTTAACCCCTACACCATTTCCCCTCCCATACACACCATGATAGAACTATTTGTACCCAACTCCGATACACACAGCTGTACACCCCTTCCATCTGGTCTCTGGTACACACAATATATCCACATTTCCTCAGTACAGCATATCAGCTAGCTCTGTCCCCATACCAGTCATACTCACAACATTAACAGGTCCTACCCTCACTACCACACACCTAGCCTTTCATCTCTCTGCCTGCCATATGAACATGAGACATCCTCCAGGGTATGTCTGTGAATGCAAAGGTTACTGAACTATCAAATGACATATGTGTGTTACAGCAATATGAAGAAAGGGTCACTTATTGCAGCCCATAGCACACCATGTATGTGCAGTGTCCTACAAATGTCCTGCCCTAGCAAGACTGTCATTCCAGTGAGCCATACTGACATAGAACAGAAATATATAGCAGGTATTACCTGTGCATATGTATGTATAGGTAGGTGTACCTGGCTGCCTCATAACAACTGACATGGGATGTAAAACGTCAGGTGAATAAGCTGTACATGTTGTACACGTGTGTAATCTTAGTTTCTGTGCATCCAACAGAGTTACAGTTCTACAGCTACTGGTTGCGGCATTGCCTTGACACAGACATGGGTAGTATAATAAGCATGAGTATCACATTGAAATTGTAGAGGTGACCAGCTGTGTTCTGACCTTGTGTCCATGCCTACTACAAACAGATATATGACCACCCACATATATGTATGGCCTCAGCAATACCTTACTTGTAAAACCTGTCTCCACCAAAGTAGAGTAATCCCCTTTGCTGGACAGCAGCAATGCACAAAGCACATAATGTGATGCTCTCTTGGTTGTACAGGGCAAAGTAGGAGCAGGCACCAACTGGGCAGCATGTCAGCCTTTGTCTGAATGATCATAATTGGTCACAGGTGGATTACTCTAAGGCTAACTATAAGTACAAATTGGACACATACACCAAGGACAATCACAAGGCCATTTTTACATATGTCTGCAGTCTCAGAGGCATCAACCCAACCCACCCTGTAATGGTGGTCAATCACAGCACATACACACACACCATAGCTACAGCCAACCTGCTGCAGACAGGTTTAGGGCAAACAACACCACCCTGGATCACCATAAGTATAGGTGGATATGTACAGCACACGTACCCCTCCCCTCATCATCATGGATCAGGTCCAAACTGCCTAATCAAAGTTGACAAAAGCAAGTCCCCTTGGGGCCTGATAACATTCCTGTCTGCATCTTACATAAACCCAGGCATAAGCTTCCAGCTCCATTACACACTGTATGCAAGCAAAGCCTGAGCACCATTGACATCCCATCTGCAAGGAACATGGCCACTGTCATCCCTCTACACAAACGTGAATGATGAATGGTGGTTTATGCAATGTACTGGCCCTCATTGGGGGGAACATGACACATCAGGACCAGGAGCACAATGCATGTTCATACAGTGCTGCCAGGTACTGGGGCGTGATGTGTTTGTAAGTGGTGGCTAATCATAGTCCATATGCATGTGCTGGCTCTGTAAAGAACTCTGGGCAATGTCTGAAGTCCAGTGATGTGTTTCCCTGTGTATGTCCTCCAGGTGCCATGCAGCGGCAAACGCCTTACACCGATGCGGAGACAGCAGCCATCACAGAAGCTGTAATCTTAAAGTATGGCATCCTTTCTGGCTGTAGCAGACATAATCTGCAGGAGCGGACTGCCCTGTTGGATGATATCATCCACAGAGTGAATGTGTTGAGCCACCATGGATGCACATATGATCAGGTCAGGCATAGAGCAACTGACCTGATACATCGTGCCTGACAAAGGGCTACTGCTGTAGTGAGAGACTGTACTACTACCGATGGGGCCAGCTGCATAGGCCCCACTTACTGTGACAGAGGAGCTCCTTGTCAACCTTGGGGTAGCTGCCACATAAACTCAAACATGGGAAACAGCAGTTGTATAAGTGGGTAGCACCCAGGCAACAGGCAAGGAGCATCCAGGTAAGGCCAAAGTACACATCAATGTGAGGTAGCATTTAAACTGTCTTCTACAGAGTCTCTAGATACATATATCAATGCAAAATGGATTAGTGGGTGGGGTGTAGTAATGCAAACAAGTGCATATCTATGGTGAAGGACAGCAAATTGTGTAATATCATAGTGTGTACTGTACCTGTGCAGAAACTTAGCATTCATTTTGTAACAATGCCTAATGTGAATCTGCTGACAATACCACTCCCTCACAACTGCATAGATCTCTCCGGTCTGCACATGGGACAGCAGCCTGAACCCAGTAAGTATGTGATTTCCCAGTTTTGGCTCACCAGTACCTCAGGCATGCTAAAGTTAATGCATGTGACCATGCACACAACTGTTATACTCTGCCATTTGGCAATATCTGCATGTGGTGGTGTTTACTGCATTGCATCATGGTGGTCATTACAGGGTCCTATTTGCAGGAGATGTCACATATCTGTAGCATACCTCACAACCTGTCATTGCAGGACACCTGGACAAAGGCTGACAAAATGGGGGGACAAAGGCCCAAAATTAGGTCATATTGTGGAAATTAGTGGTATACAGTGCATATAAATTTTGTACACACCTGTTAGAAGGCCAGGTGTGTGTGATATACAAAAATGAGGGCACAATAGACAAGTTCAGAATACTACCAACATTTCATTTGGCCTATAACCTGTACAATTCAATTGTAAAGCAAGTATGTGTGCACAGGCTGAAGCTAGCACTGTGTTGAGGCAGTTTGCGATATAGCTACAGTAGTACATCTTATTGGGTACAAAATAGCCATCAATTACTGAGACTCTTTGATTAACAGCAACTGACGGACAGCTGCCCTACCAGGATTATCCTAATATATACCCAGTTGACTGCTACAGCAACACCCATGGTTCACATAGAGCTGACAAAGCTGCTAAGTGACCACATGTTTAAGATGTATCAACCTGGAGAAGGGTACCCAAACTTTTCTACAGCATTGCATATACCACAGAACACAGTGCAGACAGTCATCTAAAGGTGGTGAAAATATGGGGCTTCAGTGAAGGAGTGGACATCCCACCAAAGTATATGAGAATACAAGACCAAAACTAACCAGGGAAGCTGCAAGAAGCCCTACAGCAATAGTGAAGGAGTAGCAGGAATCTCCAGCAAGTACTGGGTGTGTACTACATGTCACAAGAACCTTCCATGGTCTCCATATGTCCTGCCTATAGGTAGGGTTGGAAGTTGACAGAAGTTCCTCACACCAAACAATATCCAGGCCTGGTGAAAGTCTGAAAACAATACAGCAAGTCTCCAGAAAGCAAGTGGAAAAATGTGTTATGGTAATATATTACCATGGTTGTACTCACTGGCCACAATTTTGATGAGTGTGTTTGGCACAATATCACCACTGCACATTACCACAATAACAACACCACCCCCATGGTGAAGCATGGGGATGGCAGTGCCCTGCTTTGGGGTTGCTGTTCACAAGCTGGAACTGGGGCTGTAGCCAAGTTAGAGGGGATTATGAACAGTTCCAAACACTGGTCCCCTGTGGCTCCAAAATGTTCTGGTGTCTGCCACATAGCTGTGGATGATGAGGAATTCCACCTTTCCACACAACAATGGGCCAATCCATACATCCATATCAACAAAACGATGGCTTTACCAGAACACATGCAATGTTCAGCATGGGCTGAGTCAGAGCCCACACCTACGTCCAATAGGATATATTCAGAGTGACCTGAAAAGGGCAGTGCACAGGGATACCCTTGCAATCTTACATAGTTGAAGGTGTTTTTCAAGGTAGAGTGTGCAAACTTTGGTAAGCCAAAATGTGCCATGCTGATAGATACCTTCCCAAGAGGACTGCGCACTGTGATTAAATCAAAAGTTGCTTTAACAGAGTATTACTTTAAGGGTGTGCACACTCATGCAACCAGCCAACTGTACCTATTCCAGTTACCAGATATTACCTGTAACTGATGTTTATGTTCTTCATTTGGATTGCACAGGTCATATGTCATATGAAATGATGGCAATGTTATGACCTGATTTCTGAGGTCTCGTGATATATCACAGAAATCTGGCTTGTTAACAGGTGTGTGTACACTTACTATATCCACTGTAAGCTTGAGAAGTTGTTTGAGTAACCGGCTTTGTTTTGAAATACATGTATTACAGGTTATGCAGTCTGCACATCCAATTAGGACATTACTTAGTGGCACCAGTCTACAGGCCAACCCAGTAATGTATCAGACAAACACAGGAGTTATGAGGAACAGACCAAACATATGAGCCACATATGTAGACATTCAACAAAACTCAGTACAGTTGGGGGGGTATGTTCTGTAGGAGTTGCCACAGTGCTATGCAGGTGAACAGCAATAATTTATATGGGTGCAGTGTGTGCTAGGTGAAGGGCCATCACCTACTAACACCACTCATGTATACCAGAGGTGTATATTAGTAGTAATGGTAAATGGAAAGGACTGCACTGCATGATGCTGAGGGTCCGTCCAGAGTGTGTATGTTATTGTCTGACAGTGTGTAGTGAATACCCCCAGTCGGCTAATGTGAGGTTTGCGTAATGCCTTTGAGGCACCTCACCTACCTGTGTGTGTGTGTGTGTGTGTGTGTGTGTGTGTGTGTGTGTGTGTGTGTGTGAGCGTAATAGTGCCAGTAGTGATTTACATATGTTGTTTTTAGCTCACAGGTGGACATTGTGGCTGCGGTCCCTCCCGCTCTGATACTGATGTCAGTGTCTCTGCAGAATCTGACTATGATGATACTCATATTGAGGCACAGGTGGGGTTGTCAGGGGCTGATACTGTGCCATTGGTTGGTATCCCACTACAACCCCATCCCCACACACAGTGACAATGCCCACACATACCCCATCACCAGTGGCCACAGATAATGGACAGTTGGTGGGTGGTGGCATGGAACAGGCTACTGTGGTGACTATGGCAAGTGAGGGTGCAGGCACTAGCCATAGCCAGAGAGCTGGTGAGGTCATACAGGCAGATGGGCAGGGGTGCTCAGAAGAGGATTGCAGCCTGTCATGCCCTGTTGCAAGTGCCATGGCAGCAGTCACCAAACACATGTTTCAGGCTGTCATGGGGGCACAGGCACATAATGAACATAATACCAGACATATACGCAGGGTCGTGGATGAGCACATCCCTAGTGTCCATGGCAATATGAACTCACTCCAGCCATCTGTGAGCATACTGGGGTCATAGATAGATGGTGGGGAGAGACCTTGGCATTCCTTGACCATGGAATATATGTGCCTGAGCGTTTGGTGGACACTGGCCAGCAGCCATGTGGCTGTAGGGCAGCACCACTATAAGCTGAGGGTCTACGTTGCCATGCACCATCACATTCCCATGCTGGAAGTACCATCAACACTACTGAAGGGGGTGTACTGTCCATGCCACGATGAAGACAGCATTCACCAATGGGGAGTAGTACTGCATCTGGACTTGGCCCTGGTGGTGCTGGTGATACCCTCAGCAGGCTCAGTTCCCATGTCCATGGCCAGAGATGGTGAACTGTACACCCTGCCATGCATAGCCCACAGCTGTCCAAAATACCCCTGTGTAGGGCACCCACATGGTGTGACTGTGTGCATACAAACACACACACATCACCATTAGAAAAGTCACCTCCGCATACACACATACACACACACACACACACACACACACGCACACACGCACACACGCACACGCACACACACACCACCCCTGCACTACCCATTTAATGAACACCCCCCAAGCACATACACATGATGTCAACCGTGTGGCCCAGCCTAGGCTTCTGGCAAACCCACACAACACCCTAAGCATATGATGATACCTGTGCCACATCCATGCCATCCATGCCATCGATGCAGGGACATGCTTATAGTGATCTGATGCACAGGGTGACTTTAGTAGAGTGTAGCATGTAGCTATTTAATGCTGTGTAAGGTGCTGTCATCTGGCATTTGTAATGAGTAAATATCAGAGTGTGTGTGTATCTTTTCAGCCATGAAGCATTATTGATGTTAGTAACACTAAACAAATGTGTTCTCACATGCTGTATTCTGTTTGCATTCCAGGTGTCTGTGTGTCAGCAGGATGTGGCCCTGCAGACATCACAACAATGGGTATGGCCATGCAGTAACACATCAGCCATCTCATTGTTGGGATGCAGCTGTATCTGCATACATTTCCCAGGTCTGTGTAACAGTTCTTGCATGTGCCTCACAGCTTATAGGGCTGAGGGGTTGTATCTCAGTCTATGGTGGTTGACATCAGCTCTAGTATAGTGGACAATCATACGTGTAGTGGGTGGAACACACCTCAGATTGCTGATGCCCTCAGCCCCAGACAATATTGTGTCAACCAAACACACAGAGAATACTGTTCACACACACACACACACACACACACACACACATGCATGCACAGGATCACAGTTGCCAGTGTTGTGTTTGGAACCTCTACCCATCAAGTTGTGGTACCACACTATTATGTGGTTATTGCAGGTGGCACAGGACTACAAGTGTGATGAGTGTTACAAGGTACATGTAAGGTGAATAACATCACGTGGCCTTGTGGGGTATGGCAATGGTGGCTGTACTAGGTGTGTATGTACTCATAATAGTGTCGCATACAAGTCTACACACTCACAACCACTGCTATACACACCAATGCATGCACACACACACACACACACACACACACACACACACACACACACACACACACACACACACACACACACACTTGCCAGTACTGACATTAGCAGACCAACCTATCTTGTTATTCATACCATACTATTCCATACTGTTGCACAGGGCTTTTAGGGCTGAAGAACATCTACAGATACCACTATGGTTGATGTGAACAGCGGACCTCATACAGTAGACTTAGGAATGTGTACTGTGTGTACCATAGCATAAAATACGAAGCCATGCCCATCCAACGGATATCATTTGCACACACACACACACACACACACACACACACACACACACACACACACACACAAGATACTATTCTCTCACATACATTTGCCAGGACTGGGAATAGAACCCCTACCTATCTATTTATTGTTACTACATTGTTACAAATTTATCGCATGAGCCATGGAGGATATGGGGTGCCACTTGTCCAAAGGTACTTCTAAGGCAAGGGACATCACCCTGCTTTGCAAATTATGACAATGGGTGATGTACTGGGTGAGAGAGGTCACAAAATACTGTAACCTACACATATACACACTTACACATAATAATATACACACACACACACATTTGCCAGGACTCATGTTAGAACCCCTGGCTATGTGGTTGTTGGTATTATAGTGTTATTCAGTTACCACACACACCACAGATCTTATAGATTGTGGAGTGTCCCAAGGTACCTATATAGTGAATAACATCTACAGCACTTGTAAGGTATGGCAGTGGTAGTTGTACTGGGTGAGATCGGCCACCAACTACTTTCACCCACATGTTACACACTCACAAACACTTTCAGATACACTAATGCACACACAAACACACACACACATACACATTTGACAGTACTGAGATCCATGGGTTCAAAGAGTCATAGGTGTGTATATGGCAAAAGGCCATGGAGGCTTTACAAGGCTAGCCCATGGGAATACACTGATATCATGCCACCTGACGATACTCCCTAGTGTGTCTACTGAGTATAGTCACTGAAGTGATCCCCAGGGTGAGTATTCTATTCCCCATCCACTCCTCCTGATTTCTCTTGAAGAGGGCCAGTGCTGTGCTCAGATTGACATGTATATGGCGTCTATTCCATAGCATGGCCAGTCTCTGGGTTGTGAACCTGTCCCTCCAGCATGTCCTATTGACTGTGAGGATGGGGTTGAGGAATCTGGGGCATGTTATGTGGACATATTGGTTTCCTCGAATGTAGCATTCCTGACAGGGTTGGGTCAGACATGGCTGGGTATGTCAGGCAGAGTTTGCACCTAACTAGCCAATATGAGACAGAGATACATTGCAGTCAATGGAGTCTGTCCATATGGGGCAAGTGTGTAGTATCTAAGATCCTCTTTGTGAGGTACATTTGCAGCCTTTCCTGTTGTTGGTGTCCAGTGTGGTACATGGAAAATGGGCCATAGAACACATTGATTGGCCTATTGAGAGGTGTGTACAGGGAAACACTGTCCTTTTACTTCCCAGATTCAACACCTTGAGTCAGGAGAAGAGACACGTGGAAGGACATTCGGAAGACAGTGGCACTGTGGTGGTCACCATACAGCTCAGTGTCAACCTGTATTCCCAGTTCCATTATACCAACATCAGTGTTCAGTGGACTACCATCAATGTATTACTTTATGGGAACCATGTCGTACCCAAAGGGGATGGCAGCACATCATCTAGCATTGAGCTTATGTCCAGGGTTCTGACAAGATTCATAGGTCTCAGAGAGGCGTTTGTGAAGGATGTCAACCTCATGTGGGGGGGGGGTAATAATAGCACCCACACTGTAGTCATCTGCAAACATTGTCAGCCAGGGTGCCTTTGTATTGGGCTTGTCCTCAGAGTTGTGGATTCCAAACATGAAGGAACCCAGGTCCACAACCTGTGGGACTCCACTCGTGACTGTTCATCAGTCTGACATAGAGTCCGCTGCTTTCACACTGTGTGTTCTATCTGTGAGCTGGTTTGCAGGCCATCTACTGATGTAGGTGTGGCTGCCTTCCTGACTGTGTTTGTGTATGATTCCTGAGTGGGGAGTGATATCCAAGGATTAGATGGGCAGCCTATCTTGTTATCTATTCCACACTGTCACATAGTTATTGCACATGACACAATGCTTATAGAGCTGCAGAGTGTCTACAGGTCCCTCTACAGTGAATGACAATGGTGGGCCTTGTAATGTGGACACTGAAACATGTACTGGGTGAGCAACAGTAAAAAGTAGTAAAACCCACCACCCAGTGGATATGGTTCTCACACAAACACAACAACCCCCCATAGCCAGAATACTGTTCACACACACACACACACACACACACACACACACACACACACACTTGCCCAGACTGAGATTAGAACCCCTACCTCTCTATTTATTGCTTTTATTGCTACTACAGTGTTACTCATTTATCGCATGCGCCACGGAGCTTATTGAGTGAAGGTTGTCCAAAGGTAAATCTAAGGTGGGGAACATCACCAGCCCTTGTATACTATGGTAGTGGGTGATGTACTGGGTGAGAGAGGCCTCAGAATACTTTAAACTACACATATACACACTTGCACATACACATTTGCCAGAACTGGGATTAGAACTGTTACCTAACTAGTTATTTGTACTATAGTGTTACGCAGTTATCGCATGCGCAACAGAGCTTATGGGGCTGAGACCTGATGAAAGGGACTTCCATAGTGACATACATCTTCAGGACTGCTAAAGTAGGGCAATGGGAAGTGCACTGGGTGGGGAAGGCCTGTTCATTCCTAGATCCTACTGACATTTCTCTGTATGTATGAGCATGCCCAGTGTGACCTTCTATAGTACATGTGGGACTCCATTCCAAGGATTGTTGTACTCCAGTCTGGTTTGTTTTGTGCTACAGCCATTCCTCTCAACCTGTTGGTGCAGGATATCTGGACATAGCCTATAAAAATGGGGAGACAATGGGCCATATGATGATTGTGACTTTTTTTGTCAGTAATGTATGGGTTGCTAGGGTTATAGGGCTTATTTTGCCAGACATCTGATATATATGCCATTTGACACTGTCATGTATTGTTTCAGTACCTCATGACATACCTCCTCAGATCACCATAGTGATTTACCAGAGGAATACAGGATGGATGATGCACACACCAGGATTATGGGCCAAATGCTACACATTCTTACATAATCCAGCATGTTGAGAGGTGTGCCTATGAGCAATTGACTGCTGGTGCTGTGGAAACAGTCCAGCACCTTGGTGATATATTACAATGGTGGAATCTCTGTGCATTTCTGTTGTGGCCTGGTCTGATTTCCAGTCCACGGTTGGGTAATATAAGTCAGACAGGATCTACAGGCAGACTCCAGATAGATTTGTAGGGGATAGGATATGTGTGGGGGGTGTCCTGGGTCAGGTATGTTTGTCTATAGCTACCAGTACTTTGCATAGGGGTCTTCTCAAAGATTGACTGCACTTGGAGGGTCTTGTGTGTGTCAGACTGTTTGACCAGTCAGGAGGTGTGTGTTTGTCTCACATATATGTATGGCCCGCCTCATTTTGCTTGGATGACCACATTTTGGGGTCAGGATGTTGCATAGGATGAGTGATCAGGGAAGGGTGTGTTACTCCCCATGGCTGTGGGTCAGGGCTCTGTGGGTGCAGACATGTCACCATCTTCCAGGGTTAGGACTGCCTGCAATGAGTGCATCCCCATGATTAAACTCCTAGCCCTGCCTATCGACTGTACAGAGTATCACAGAATGTCTATATCCATGACTCATATATCTTGCTGGTTACCCAAATAAGTGTGGTTTTCAAGGAAAAATGTTTTGCAAGTCACTCAGTGTTGAAGTCAGATATTACTGACAGCCGACATTGCGGTTTCAGACTTCATACCCATCAGACATTCCATGCTATTACAATCATTCCATCAACTTTATAACATTATTAGAGCAGTATTTCAAAGGTGTCTTTCTCTTTGGACCTTTTTCACCACATTATTCATGGCTTTGTCCAGATTTCTGGCTCTCTGACACTGGCAAGTTTTATCCTAGCAGTTAGCAGCATGGCCTTTCTTTGCATTTTGTAGACTGAGTTATGTTGGTGTTATGGACCCCATGACACTCCCTAACAGGGCACTGTGGGTGAAGCATCAGCATTTGCCACAGGCCTGTAGGCCAGGTGTGACAGATACAGGCCATCTGTAACAAGGCAGTGCATTCTGATGATCATATGTTCCCAGGCTGCTGGCAGTGGACAACCCTGGGATGCTACCAGTAAGTTGACTGTGGATGTTAGTAACAATTGCTTTCTGTTTGTGTTGAGCCATCACTCTAGTTGATGGCTGGATGCTGCTTAAGGCTAGGGACATGTTACTGCATTTCTATGGGACTGTGGGGGGGGGACACATCTGTACACTGTACACATTTGCAGAGACTGTCCTGATATTTGCTTAACATTTTGGTCCCATTTAGCATAGTGGTGTGCCCTATCTTTGAGACTACAGGTATAACAGTGTCAACCACAGGTCATATTGGTCTGGCATAAACATTTGTAGTTTCAGACTTCTTACCTTTCAAAGCCATACTGCCACTGCCAGACCTGCTGTGATATCACTGTGTAAAAGTCTGTAGGTGGGAATTTCATGGATGTTGCCATTTGGGGGCCTTTGCCAGACATTTCTGTATGGTTTTCTACAGCTGATCTGCTGGGTGAGGCTGGGGACAGGTATGGTGCACCAACTTTGACATCCATGCATGTGACCTATGACCCCCCCCCCCCCAGTTATTTGGCTCACCACATATACTGCAGTGGTATTTGTCAACTAGGATGGTACTGCATGGTGTGGGTAGGCCAGTACTGGGAATACACTTCCTGCTGTCCCACAGAGCTGTCAGTTGTCTGCTACTATCCCAGTTTGCCACTCCATTCCCTTGCATGCTTGAATCAATACCATAGATATGCTACCAGAACATTCCACTCCATTCATTTACTTTGTTAAGGAGACTGACTTACCTTATGCCTGAGGCTGTTGTGAGGATGGTGCTTGAGGGCTGATTATGTCAGATGGATGCAGTACACCGACTATTCATAGTAAGGTATAGGTGGTGTGATGTTTGGCATCCATTTTACTGTGTGTGCAAGTCAGGGAGCGAGATCAGACCCTTGGGCCCTACTGTGTCAGTGTATGTGCTATGCGTTGCCTCTTTGCCAAGGACAGGGCATAATGGGCATGCCTCCATCTGCCTACAGGGGCAGGCTCAGGATGTTCCTCCTCCGAGTCCCTCTATGCCTATGGAGACCTTGGCAATGGTGGGGGGCTGTGTGGCCCTTCCCCATTTTGTTCCTGCTGCAGCTGTTTCCACATACTATGAACATGTCTGCACATGTGGCTGGAGAGTACTGTAAGGCTCCACTAGATATGCCAAGGCAGTGGAACTGTGACTTGAGCACCCCAAACACATGCTCTATAATGATCCTGGTTTTGCTTGTGCCTCAATATGGTGTTCTTGTGTGGGTGTGTGTGCATTTCTGAAGGGTGTCATCATCTATGGTTCCAGTGTGTAGCCAGCATCCCCCATCAGATGGCCATATGGGATGTCCCCACTGGCAAACACCTGGTACAGCTGTGAAAAATGCCAGATGTGAGAGTCGTGATAGCCTCCAGGGCTGCCAGCACACACATTCATGATAATGCCCTGAGCATTGCACATGACCTGGCAGTTGATGGAGTGGAACCCCTTGCGGTTTAAGTAGACCTACCCTGGTCACCAGGTGGTGCTTTGATGTGGATGTGCGTGCAGTCTATGGCACCTAGTACTTCCGGGTATTCTGCTAGACGGTGGAAGAGATGCATATTGCTGGTCCTCTCCTTACAAATGCTGGGGAAGTAAATGTGCTCAGCAGCATGTGGTCGCATGACATCCAGGAACTGGTGGAGTATCCTGAGCACTGATGCCTGTGAGACCCCCATGATATCCCCAGATGGTCTTTGGAAAGTACCTGTAGCTAGTATTCTTAAGGCTACACATACCTTGGTATCCACTGGGATGGGTTCACCTCTATTGGTTCTCGATCTGAGGTGAGGCCAGCACAGCTCAACAAGTTGCTGGAGTATGTCTCTGTCCATCCTCTAGTGCTCTACTATCTCCAGATCATGTAGCCCCTGGTAGGTTACCCTGGGTCTGAACACTCTTCTCCTCCTCCTCAGTCTGAGTTGGTTGTCAGCATTATCCTCCTCACCACCCTCAGTCTCTAGCACATACTGATAGAACAGAGCAACAGCAGCCCCTAACATGTTTTATTAGTTTTGCCAGTTGAAAATTCCCCGAATGTGTACACCAGCGGTGTAGAATTTGTGGGAAAAAACAGACTGAAAGGTGTTAACATAGTTTATAGTAGTGTGCTGGGCTGTTGCCTGTGTAATTGGCTGATTCTGATACATTCTACCTGCCAGCTGTGATAGTTCTCCTTGATTGCCTTCCTTCTGCTGTGTTTCCCCTTCTCATTTCCTCTCCATTTAAGCCTCAATGCATGCCGTGCATGCCCGGTGCTAAATTGTAAATAGTTCTGCTATTTTCTGGGGGTTTTTTGGGGTTTTTTTTGTTTTAGGCCCGGTGCAAGCTGCGCACACCCGTTTAGCTAAAGTAAACAGTTTTAAGCAGAACTGGCCCTCCCTGGATGCGAACACACTCTGCATTTCATGGAATAAGACAATACAGCCTCAGACACACACCCTTACTTAGCTGTGCTTAGCTAAGGGCAAACATGGGCCACTGAGCTCCAATGTGCTTACAGCAAGCATGACAGACCCACTTTTCATGTTAGCTGCTCCTCCTGTCTACATGGTGGTGATAGAGTACCTACATGGTTAGGTGCAGTCTGACACTTAGAATTTGTGATTCAGTATAAATCCCCTCATCTGCATATACCACTGCCTTACTCCATAGTTACCACACTTAGATTAGGCCTTTCCCCTTAGCAACCACTATTCCCTGGTATTGTTTTCATTCTGCATGCCATTGACTATAATGGCAAAATGCAGATTTCTGTAAAAATTGATTTTTCCCCCTTTTTTTTTTATTTTCAGCACAATCCCATTTGAGCACCGCTGCCCAATTCTTAAATGGCCGAGATCGGCCAAAAAAAAAGTTTTATTTTTAAAAAAATTGAAACTATTTATTATGCCAATGGCCATATATTCAGCCATTGGCATGCCTACTAGATATAATACATGCTTTAGTACGAGCTGTCATGCATCCATTTTGTTATTTGCAGAAATGTGTTCCTATAGTAACTGAACACATTTCTGCTTTTACACTATTCCTGCACAGACACCTGCCTGCTTGCTGAATCACTAATTCACCTCATTTGCATGGTTTCCACCAGTAAATGAGGTAATTAGCATTAGGCAGTGGTGTCCGTGCAGGAATAGTGCTGCCAAGATCGTGCACATCAGATCAGCTGTTTGCTGAATCGCTCGGCGGCCATATTCTGTGCAGCAGCTGCTGCACTGTTCCTACACTCTGTGTAGGGTTTAATGAATCCCAGGGGTGGTATTTTTAAACTAGCCCATAAACACTCCAAGTGGCATAGTCCTTGAAACAGTCAAATAATTCAAGTACCTTGGTGTCTGAATTGATCCATACCTATCCTTTGCTGGCATTTCATACAAATTCTTAACTAGAATTGACTTACTGTACTGTAAATTCTGCAAAACTACAAATCTCCAAATTCAAGAAGCCAGAGTTACACTTGCAGAAGTTTTCTGATCTCTGACATAAGCCTTTCCATTTATTATCACAAATTAATCTGGAAACGAAGCTAGAAACTGCATTAAATAAAGTATGTAGAATCATTTTCGACTCACGCAGAAGGGAATACCTTTGTTTGACTTTATCTAAATGGAATAGCTCCCCAACACCTCTAGTACAAAATTATGTACTTTGATTATTAACCTCCTGAATCAAAGTCATTGCTTGTCACTGGCAAGAATGATTAAGGCAAAAGCATCCATTATGTCTTTCACTCCTCCTCTTTCTCTTTCCTATATCTCTGCATCACGAAATTCTGTACAGGGCAGATATACCCTACCTTGAATAGATCTGACTGCTAACAACAGGAGTCATACAACTCTGGAGAATATAGTGCCATGCAGAAATCTCACCTGCATAATGAAGTTATATGCGGCTTTAGCTTGGTGGGTGATATAAAGAATTATTGCACTCACTGATGGCTGCTTTTAGTGCCTATAGAAATTATGTCTTGTAAGGACATATGATGGATGTCACCTCTGTCTCAAATAAAGACTTGCAACATATATATAAACCAGTTGCTGTATTTTATTTTCCTATATTGTTTTCTGTGTCTACTACTGATTATCATGTTCTTCATTACCAACATAGTATTTTTCCTTGCTTTACTTCTGTAACAGGCTATGGTTGAAAATTGGTCCCTGCAATCTAGCTGAGGTACCACAAAATAAGAAAGTAACTGACTAAATAAGTTAGTGAGCAAGATTGTAAAATATTTAAGGAGTGCAGAACACTGAGCTTTGCAATAATTAGCATAAAAGCTATAACTTTGATCACAAGCTAGATTTAGGTTAGTGAGCTTTATTGGAAGGATGTAAATGGTTGTCAAATGCCTGTACCCCACCCCAAAAAAAAGTTTCACCATGGGTGATCTAATTATTGAAGTGTGTGAATATACATCTGTGCTGTTGTGCATAATGTGTATGGCTTGTATTGAGTTGTTTACTTGAAGCATGCATTTTATTCTTTACAGTGGATCCCAGCAGAACTGTAGGGCCATACTGTAACAGTCTGGGAAAAAGTGCAGATTTAATATAAGAGTCTGCAGCATTGTCTAATATCCTGGCTAGCTGCAATTACACTGTTGGTCTTTCTTTGTAATTCATCAAAATTTGGCAGTCATATGAAAAAATATGTCCATCTGGGTTTATGGCTCATTTCAGTGGAGGACTGATAAAGTTCACAACAGCGTAATAAAGCTACAGAGTAAGAGAAAATGCTACAATACAAAAAAAACATACTTATAGAGACTTTGCAGTACTATGAAACTGTTCCTATCTCTGTGAAATTAGCAGGGTGCTTATTCAGTGTCTGAAGGCATAGGATGTTGTGAACAGTGTGATTAAATGCCATGCTTTAGATGTTAATTTAGAGGTTATTAGAAATGTAGCTGAGAGCAGTTTTTGACTGATTTATTATCCAGTGGCCTTTTTAAGCTTTGCTGTCATAAATTTAAAAGGAAAGAAATCTACAGATGAACTTGGAAGGAGAGCTCCTCCTCCACAGTGCATGCACCACCCCCTCCAACACACACACACACACACACACACACACACACACACACACACACACACACACACACACATTACACTGTTGACAGCATACTGTTGTTAATTCTGTCCTTGTCTGCTCACATAAACGCTTGCATTGGTATTCCTGCTAGTTAGAGGAAGAATTCCTGTTAAAATCTTATCACGATGAATTTGCATTATGACAGTGTATCCAGAAAGCATTTCAAGTGTACCACAACTTACATTACTTATCAACTATTCCTAAAGCTAACATGGGGGTCTTCATTTTGGGAATCATCTATTTATTTGAAATTCTTTATTTACTTTTCAGATGTGGTTCACTCTAATCTGCCATATTCCTTTCTTGTTGACAGAACTCACTGGCTGTGCATACTGTGTGGCTCATTCAGTGCCAAATGGAAGTATCCATGTAGGGAAACGTATTTAATGCATCGGACATCATCCTGATTGATTGGTAGCTTATGTCACTGATGTTTAGTAGCTGTAAAATATGTAATAACACCCCTGCATGTCTCTGCAGAATATTAACCCTTCATTGTACAGCCAAAACTCTAATGCAGCACTGCGGTGCATTGAATTGTCTGGTTTAATGCAAACATCTGCAAATGCCTTCATCTCTCTGATGACATCTGTTCTTTACTGGTGACTTATTATGCCTTTCTATAATTTCTGGTTTCCTACATGTGAGGAGGCTGTGTAGTACAGTTTATCATTATATTGTTTCCTGTGAGCTCACCTGACATACTTTTCTGAGCATCTCTAAGGTTAAGTTTAAGACAGCTAATGATCTCAGTTGTGCTGTAGCCATGGTTTGAAATAGTGTCACAGAGCAAAAGTAGCACATATTACTTAATGGGTCATTTACAGAGGAAATGAAATACTTCACTATTCATTTATTAATAAATTGATTGCATTTTATTACACAGGTGTGCTTAGAGTCCAAAGCTTTCTGGAAGGTAAAATTTGAGCAGAGCATTACACTACAGATTATGTGTGAAGTTTTATTAATCATTGAAATTGATACACCCAGCAATTATAGTATCTTACATACCAAGAGACACCAAGTCATAAAATTCCAGGATTTTCAAGCAGAAACAAGAGCACTATGGAAGAAAGATAAACAGTTCCAATAGTATAAGAAGCAGCAGGACTAGTTAAAAAGAATTTACAATACTCCTTAAATATGCTGCCATTATTTGTAACCCCCTGTAAGATGCAGAAGTAGGCAGTTCACTGTACATTGTGAGTGCTGAGATGAGCACTCTTAGCAAACATCTAAAGACTGAAGCAATACTGAGTTCATGAACTTTAATTATGTCTTGGCTTAGGAATGGGATCCATTCCCATCAAGGTGAGTAAAAAAAAAAACTAAGCACTTAGAGAAATTAAACTAAAAGAAGTCACATAATACAGCCAAGTACCAGCTAACATTGATAATTTAGAATCAGCCTTACAATGTGAATTACAGATAGAAAAAGATGCAGTCAGCAGGATATTGCATTCAGAAATTTGCAGGGAGTCAGCTGTAACATTGCAGGATTAATCAGTTAGCTGGTGGTCTTCTATCATTGTGGCATAAGATACATCAAAGTTGAAGCTACAAGTGGTATGATATTTGTTTAAAAGATATAAAAGGTATTTGCATCAGCAGCTATCCAATGTAGTACAGGGTCATATTCATGATTCAGTATGAAATGGAATAGTTAACCCTTCTCTTCTGCCAGCTAATGTCTCCATTATCTACATTATCTTTTTAAAGTTGCTGACATATTTTGTCCTGCATGCCAAAAGCCTCCACATGAGTCCTGGATCTTAACCTCATAAGCACCATCACCATGATGTATTTTTGTTTGTGGTGACTTGATAAAGTACCCTATTTATATTTTTCAGTTCAGACCATGAACATAGGCTCAGGTACAAGCCTATACAGTATCTTTGCTTCCTTACTAGGAGCAAAATATAAGGTATAACCCATGGAGTCCCCCAAAGTTCACTTTCCCCCCAGCCATGTTAAACCAGGCAGTTTTTGCAGGGAATACGATAATTAAGATTTGACCACAAAAAGTAGCATTTTTGTTGTTTTTGTTCATTTATTTTCTGATACTTGGGTTATCTAAGTAACCTCAGAGTCTAACCAAGCATTCAGTGGGTACAAAGTAGAGAATTATAGAGAACTAGTCCTGGACCAGATATAAATCCATCAGATGATGCAAACATGCAGACACACACACACACACACACACACACACACACACACACACACACACACACATATGTGTATATGTATATATGGATTCACTTCATAACACTGATAACTCAAAACACTGAAAATGAGAAAACTTCATAATATAGAAGACCAAAACACTGAAACTTCAAAACACTGAAAACTCAAAACACTGAAACTGAAAACACTGAAAACACATATCATACATATACTGAGTTTAAACAACATAAATCATAGCACTTTCCACCAAGTGTAGGAAGGGTGGGCAAGCCCCCCTGCACCCCCCCATGTGGGGGGCTGCATCCCCCTACTCCCTGCTACTTAAATATATCAACTCCAAGATTGCATGTAGTGTAGTGAAGTCAATCTGTAGTGTAGTGCAGTGAAGTCAATCTTACTGGCATGCTGTTACAATGCATACTGTTGTTCCATTTATGCATTTTTTTTTTTTTTGTTTGCTATGCAACTGTTTCAAATCTGTTTTATGGAGTTAATTAGAACACTCATGCATGCTGTTATAATTAATCTTGAAATGTGTTGTTGATGACTGACCAACATATTTTTTAAAACCTCAACACCATACCGCATTTGGGAAGGCAGATCCCAGCAGATCCATCTGTCACACCTCATCTGGGCATGGCACCGGGCCCCAGCACGTTTGGGATCAAACCCAGATCTCCCTCGTTTGCCGGTTCTGCATCACCTTCAGGTGGAACCACTGCAGGGGACCCTTCAGTCCAGGTCTGGAGAACAGCTGCGCCAGGTTGAGGGCCGCCTGGTGCACCTCAAGTCAGGTTTTTATATATACATATACACATGTATATATGTATGGAGATGCATGTATATATATATATATATATATATATATATATATATATATATATATATATATATACGTAATACCAAAAATTCTCTGCTGTAACAGAATTCCAATGAAGGCAGTCCCACAACCCTGGTATATAACAGTAGTCTCCATGAAAAAAACTGTACAGTTCACGACCATATAACAATAAAAGTTTATTCTTAAAAACAACACAATGACAGATTTATAATCATGTAAACCACCATCACATCCCACCTGTACATCATTATGCTGTCTCCTCGAATAAGACCTAACTGTCTGATGGTCTGTTTGTATATTACCTCTCCTTTGAAAATAACCGTTGAAATGTTCATTTTTAAGCCTCAGAGGATAGGCCTGCTGGTGTTCATAGGCCCTATCGTCCCTAACTAATTTACCCACCTTCCTTTTATGTTTTTTGACCATAATGTTGTCAACATCGTTAAAAACCCTATAATAATCATGTTTGTATTCATGCACAGTAAACAACAAATCATCACATATTTCTTTGTTGATATTGTCTATCTTGCCCTTCAAATCATCAGTAAGTTTGTTATTGTTGTTAATCATAGCTCTCATTATTTACAATTTCATTGTATAAAACAGAAGCCATAACAGTATCATTTGGAAACTTGTTGAGCCTAAGACCCTTAGGCACATGTTTCCTTTTTATGCATTCAGTAAGAAACCAATTGTCAGGGTTTAAGTTTTTAAATTTTAACATATACTTCTTTAAAAGCTTACATTTGTCAGAATAAGAACTGTCCCGCTTTTTATGTTGTTTACTGTGCGTGAATACAAACATGATTATTATAGGGTTTTTAACGATGTTGACAACATTATGGTCAAAAACCATAAAAGGAAGGTGGGTAAATTAGTTAGGGATGATAGGGCCTATGAACACCAGCAGGCCTATCCTCTGGGGTGTAAAAATGAACATTTCAACGGTTATTTTCAAAGGAGAGGTAATATACAAACAGACCATCAGACAGTTAGGTCTTATTCGAGGAGACAGCACAATAACGATGTACAGGTGGGATGTGATGGTGGTTTACATAATTATAAATCTGTCATTGTGTTGTTTTTAAGAATAAACTTTTATTGTTATATGGTCGTGAACTGCACAGTTTTTCTTCAGGGAGACTACTGCTATATACCAGGGTTGTGGGGCTGCCTTCATTGGAATCCTGTTACAGCGGAGAATTTTTGGTATTATTAGTTCTGCTTTGTCATCTCTGTTCTTTCCATGTTTTTATATATATATATATATGGAAAAATATATACATAATTTAATAGAAATTTACATCTAAAATATATACATATACATAAACTATATATATTATATATAAAACAAGAATATATATATATATATATATATATATATGTGCAAAACATGTAGTGGAGTCATACATCAGAACCATACCTCTCAACCTCTTAGTGCAAGAAATTCATAGTTTCATAGTTTCATAGTATAGTACTAGGCTATCTGCCCTGGGGCATTTGTAAGCCTAGCCATAGTGATGTGGCTTTTGCCACCCCATGAAATGGTACAAAAATGTACAGAATAAATCTAGAATACTGTGCCTCTGTCTAGTAGTGACACAATGAAGGTCCCCTTATATAATAGAATTAGTTTACTGTGCCCCTGTCTAGCAGTGACACAGATGTGACCCCTGGGGTAAACTTACGATCTCCCATCCACTCATCAAGATTTTTCTTGAAGAGAGTCAGTGAAGGGGCTCTGCCTAATACGAACTGGGATCCTGTTCCAAAGCATGGGAAGCCTCTGGGTTATGAATCTATCCCTCCAGCATGTCCTATTCATACTTGTGCCGAGGTTTAAGTCTTTAGCTCTCGTGGTCCTGATGGATTTGGATTTTTGAGGTGGAGCATGTCCATCAGATCCTGATTGGACATGGCCTTGTACGTCAGGCAGAGATCACCTCTGAGCAGGCGGTATGCTACTGAATAGAGCTGAAGTTTCTTTAGTCTGGCAGAATAAGACATATGTTGGAGACCCTTGATCCTTTTGGTGAGGTACTTTTGTGGTCTCTCCAGCTGTTGCAAATGCCGGGTGAGGTACATACCAAATGGGGCATTGTACTCAATCATGGGTCTGATGAGGGAGGAATATAGGGTACAGTGACATCCTTGGATCTGGATGTGAATCCCTTCATGATGAGGTGTGCAAGGTAGAATGTTTTTCTAACCACTTTGGCAATGTGGGTGTCAAATGAGAGGTCGCTGTCTACTTGGGTCCCTAGGTCTCTGATTACTTTTTCCGTACTCAGTGGGTTGCTGTCTATGTGATAATTTGTGGGTACTTTGTTTTCCAAAGGGATGACTATACATTTTTTGGCATTTAGTTTAAGGCCATGACTACGGCACCAGTTGTCCGTTTCAGTGAGGCCTTTTTGTAGGATGTGTGTGTCTGCTGGTGTATCGACTATGGCACCTAGTTTGCAGTCATCTGCGAACTTTGTCAGCCACAGCCCTCCCATGTTTGCTTTAACATCTGAGAAATAAATGCCGAACAAGAGAGGTCCCAAGACAGATCCCTGTGGGACACCACTTGTGACTGGCTTTGAGTCTGACATTGCTCCAGCTATTTTAACTTTATGGGTTCTGTCCTTTAGCCAGTTTGCAACCCATCTAGTGACATAAGGGTTTACTTTTAAGCTGTTTAGCTTATCTATGATGCCTGAGTGGGGTATTGTGTCGAAGGCCTTAGCCAAGTCCAGGTATGCTGTATGGACTGCTTTGCCCTCATCAATGGCTCTAGTGACTGTTTCGAAAAAGTCAACCAGGTTTAAAAGGCAGGATCTGCCCTTTACAAAGCCGAACTGGGTGGGGTCAAGTGTCTGTAGGTCCTCTATGACTCTGTTTATGAGTTCCATAATGATTCTTTCCATAGCTTTGCAGACCAGGCTAGTTAAGCTTATGGGGCGGTAGTTTCCTGGGTCTGTAGAGGCACCCCCCTTGAGGAGTGGGACCACTGTTGCTGTACGCCAGTGTTCAGGTACATATCCCGAAGTAAGGCTAAGGTTAAATAGCATTTTTATGTGTGGGTTTAGCTCCTCTTGGAGTTCACGTAACACGCACCCCGGGATACCGTCAGGTCCCATTGATGCTGTGTTTTTTGCTTTGTTTAGGGTGGCTCTCACTTGGACATCTGAGATGACAGGGAGATTACATTCAGCTGGGATAAGTATTTCTTCTTTTGGGGGTGAAGGAGGGGAGAAATTTGCACTGAACCTGTCAGCCAGAATGTTGGCGATAACTGTGGGTTCAGTGTATTTTTTGTTGTTGTGAACCAACTCTGAGCATATCTGAGGGTTTCCGCCCAGGTTTCTAACATAGCTGAAGAAGGCTTTGTGGTTATCTTTAGTGTCCTTAGCGATTTTTCTCTCAAAGTTTGCCTTGGATGGATGCCTTTTATGAGAGAACGTAGTTTTCTGCTAATGTTGATCAGAGATGTCTTCCCTTCATGGGATTTCACTCTGATGTGCAGTAGCTTCCTTCTTTTGTTATACAATTTGTTTATGGCTGAGGTCCACCAGACAGGACGCTTACATTTGGTGGAGAGGGACTTGGATTTGTTTGGGATTGCATGAGCCATGCATTCTTGGAGATGTCCATAGAAAGCATTTGTGAAGGATTTGGCATTGTGGGATATGGTATCCACTGGCACAGTGGGCTTAAAGGATACCATCTCAGTCTTAAGAAGAGTGAAGTCTGCTTTTGAGAAGTTTTTCACTGTGGTCTTTTGTGCTGGGGGTGGAGGTGGGATATGTATATCCAGGGTGATTAGTATGTGGTCAGATCTCACTAGTGAGGGGTATACTTCCGGTGTGGAGCATTTTGTCCCCATGTTTGTGATGATCAGGTCTAGTATATTATCTCCCCTAGTGGGCCAAAGGCTGTACAAATGGGGGGACAATGGGCCAAAACTAGTGACATATTTTAAATATTGCTCTTATACATGTAAAATGTTTCCAGAGTGACAGGGTTTGTTTCAGCATACATGTTCTGAAGGCTGTGAGTTCTGAAACTGAAATATATGTCATCATTTACTGTCAAAAAGCCTCAGATCATTAACCAGGGAAATAAAAATAATGAATCTGTGGAACAGACCAGAAATATGAGCAATAAACCTGGACATTATGCAACAATCTGGCCAGTTGACAGGTAGGCTCAGAACCCCTTAATGCAATGAATCTGGACCAAATCTGTCAAAGTTGGGGGAGAAAGCCATGAAAATAGGGACATATCTAAAATACTGGAGTAGATAAGCTGACACAGGTGCTGCAGTAACACCCTCCTGTCTTTCCTAACATATATTGACTGAAATAGCACAAGTACAACATCAATTACTTCTCACTAGTTAGTGACTGAAATCCCCACATCATCCCACTGATGTGTCAGAAATACACAACACTTATGGGGACCAGGCAACAGTATATCCTATAAATATCTGGACAGAACATCACATTAGGGAAACTACACTCAGCTGCTAAGCATGTGAATAAGCACCATCCAGACTACAGTCAGACACAACACTAACCCAGATCTGCTATGGGAAATTACACATGTATTGCAAATATATCAGGCACTACAGGGATGTAACAGCACTGAAAAATAGACACCAGTGTGAAAGTGCACACCCACAACCAATTCCACTATAGTCACGGTGACATACTGGTAAGCTGAAGGAACAATACAGTATAAGGACTATGGAACAAAAACATCTCAACATGTTTGCCACTCACACACTACCCTTACATATACTGGCCCAATTCACAGTGTAGTATGACACCTGCCCATGGTATGGGACATGTCTCAGTCTGCCCCTACAAACATATACAGCCAATAGACCACCAGAAACTGGAGCAGCATGCACAGGCAGATAGAAAAGGAGCCATAAAACATACATCTACCCCCTCCCTACACAGGCCAAATAACATTGACACACTACACTGCTACACAATCCTGACAGTCTGTCAACAATTGCCATAAATACACAGAACTCTCCACTGTTCAGAGTCTCACAGAATGTCCAGGCTGTGTCCTCATATATAAGGCCTCTTACACATAACATGTCTCGTAGTCTGATACATCACTGGGATGGTATCAGGAATGAAGGCACTAAATAATGATGTACCCTACCTATCACCCTCTTACTGCATGACATCTGGCCAAAGCCTGACATACTTGGGGGACAGAGGCCCAAAAACAAGGGCATATGTGAAATACTGCTGTTATAAACAGTTGCAGGTGTAACAGGTTTTGTTGTAACATATCTTTTCTGAGAGATATGAAGTATTAAACACAAATGGATGATACCATTTACTTACTGCAGTCCCCACAGTATGCTACTGATTTTCCAAAGACAAACAATGTCTGAGGAACACACCAAACATGAGAGTCCAAAATCTGGCCATTCTGTGGATAGCCCTACAATTGAGAGTTATGTCAACCACATAACACTGTCAGACTTAAAATCAAACAGAAAAGCCATATCCACACAACCCCTGTTAAACTAGTATTAATTCAGCTGTATAACAGCAATACTTACATTCTGTCCTTATGTCTGGAACATTCTCCCAAATTTGTTGGGCTGTCTCCACAGTTTCATTGTAAAAGGTATTTCCAACTACCCTCTGTGATGCTGTTGTTCACACACCTCCATGAAGTTCTCCTCACAGGCAAGAAAAAGGTGGCAATGCTCACATGAAGTACTCAATTATAGGAGTGTGTTACCATGCCATTGGCTATAGGAATAACACCACAGCTGTTCTACATGCAATTAGCAAGTGGGGTACACCAACTGGTGCACAGGCCATCAGCTGTTCATGAGCATTACCTACAAAAGGCAAGTTGCTGCCTATGCAAAAAAGATGTATACCCTTCATCTGGGAGAGAGAGAGACACACACACAAAGACCAAGAAACCAAGCTACTCATATTGGCAAAAAACAACCATACATGGGGGGGGGGCATGTTAAACAAGTAAGCATGCAATGGAATGCAGTAGGAGGTATGTAATAATGGGAAATAGGAAGTTCAACAAATATGTCTCAACAAGACTTGCTGTACTGATATATTGCTGGTCAGAACCTATGGCCATAGCAACTGGGTCTGTCTGCAGTGACATAGATCACAGCTCAGGCCCCTGAGTCACCTCAGGAAAGGATGGCTCAAATATGACTACTATGGGGGTGTGTGTTGAGCAATACTGACTGTGATACTGCTAGGCCAGCTACTGGGATGTCGTAGATATCCTTATGTTAATTGTGAATACAACTATTATATACTGTACATGTTTGACACAGAAATGTGTGAGACCTATACAGGGTATTTACATAGTGAAATACTGTTGCAGATGTGTGTGTTGAAATGCATGTGATATACTGAGCTCATACCATTCAACTGTCCAATGTTATGCACCCTGACCATATGTGTGCCTCATATTTGTAGTCATTTACTCATAGAGTTGTGTTATGTTTGGCAAATCATTGGAAAACTGTGAAGACTGACATTACAACATCTCCTTCCCTTTCTTTTGGCTGTTCCCATTAGGGGTCGCCACAGTGGATCATCTGTCTCCATTCTCTACTGTCCTCTGCATCGTACTCTGTTACACCAAACACCTGCATGTCCTCTATCACCACATCCATACACCTTATCTTAGGCCTTCCTCTTTTCCTCTTACGTGGCAACTTCATCCTTACCATCCTTTTCCCAATATACTCAGCATCCCTCCTCAGCACATGTCCAAACCAACATAATCCTGCTACTCTCTGGCTTTGTCTGCAAACCATCCAACCTGGGCAGACCCCCTAACTTACATATCCCTAATCCTATCCACCCCCATCACACCCAGTGCAAATCTTAACATCTTTAACTCTGCCATGTCCAGCTCTGACTCTTGCCTTTTTGTCAATGTCGCTGTCTCCAACCCATATAATATAGCTGGTTTCACTACCGTCTTGTAGACCTTCCCTCTCACTCTTAATGGTACTCATCTGTCACAAATCACTCCTGACACTCTTCTCCACCCTCCCCATCCTGCCTGTACTCTCTTCTTCACCTCTCCCCCACACTCGTCATTACTCTGAACTGTTGATCCAAAGTATTTAAACTCATCCACCTTTGCAAACTCTACTCCCTACATCCTCACCATTCCTCTATCTTCCCTCCTATTCACACACATATATTCTGTCCTAGTCCTGCTGACCATCATTTTTCCCCTCTCTAGAGCATACTTTCACCTCTCCAGGGTCTCCTCAACCTGTTCCCCACTCTCACTACAGATCACAATGTCATCTGCAAACATCACAGTCAACCGGGACTCCTGTCTGATCTTGTCTGTCAACCTGTCCATCACCACTGCAAATAAGAAAGGGCTCAGAGCTGAACCATGATGTAATCCTACCTCCACCATAAACACACCTGTCACTCCCACTGCAGAACTCACCGCTGTCACACTACCCTTGTACATATCCTGTAGCACTCTTACAGATTCCTCCGCAACTCCTGACTTCCTCATACAATACCACGACTCCTCTCTAGGCACCCTGTCATATGCTTTTTCTAAGTCCACAAAGACACAACGCAACTCCTTCTGACCTTCTCTGTACTTCTCCATCAACACTCTCAGAGCAAATGTCACATCTGTACTGCTCTTTCCTGGCATGAAACCATACTGCTGATCAGTAATCCTCACCTCCTTTCTTAACCTAGCTTCCACTACTCTTTCCCATAACTTCATGCTGTGACTGATCAGTGTTATCCCTCTGTAGTTACTACAGCCCCCCACATCTCCCTTATTCTTATAATCAGTACCCAGAAACTTTTTCTCCACCCCTTATGCATTCTCTCACTTTCCAAGATTACATTAAACAATCTGGTTAAAAAGACCACTGCCATTTCTCCTAAACACCTCCATGCTTCCACAGGTATGTCATCGGGACCAACAGCCTTTCCATTCTTAATCCTCTTCATAGCTATCCTTACTTCCTCCTTGCTAATCCATTGCACTTCCTGAGTCACCATACCCACATCATCTAACCTACTCTCCCTCTCTCATTTTCTTCATTCAACAGCACATCAAAGTACTCTTTCCATCTACTCAACACACTCTCCTCACTTGTGAGTACGTTTCCCTCATTATCCTTTATCACCCTTATCTGCTGAACATCCTTCCTAGCTCGGTCTCTCTATCTAGCCAATTGATACAGGTCCTATTCTCCATCCTTAGTGTCCAACCTTTCATACAACCCTTCATACACCTCATCCTTAGCCTTTGCCACTTCTCTCTTTGCCATGCACCTCATCTCCTTATACTCCTGTCTGCTTTCTTCATCTCCCTGACAATACCACTTCTTCTTCACCAACCTCTTTCTCTGTATACTCCCCTATACTTCCTCATTCCACCATCAGGTCTCCTTGTCCTTCCTCCTCTGTCCAGATGTCACACCAAGCACCTTTCTATTCATCTCCCTTACTAGCTGTGCTGTAGTTGCCCAGATATTTGGTAACTCTTCATTGCCACCCACTGCCTGTCTTAACTCTTCCCTGAACTCAACTTCACAATACCCTTTTTCAGTTTCCACCATTTAATCCTGGGTGCTGCCCTCACATTCCTCCTCCTCTTCTTGATCGCCAACATCATCCACAGACCAACATTCCATGCTGCCTAACTACACTTTCCCCATCACCAGTTTACAGTCTTCAATCTCCTTCAAACAGGCCCACCTGCATAGGAAATAATCCACCTGTGTGCATCTTCCTCCACTGTTGTATGTCACCCTATGCTCCTCTGTCTTGTTAAAATATGTATTCACCACAGCCATGTCCATCCTTTTTGCAAACTCCACCACCATCTCACCTTCTGCATTCCTTTGCTTAACACCATACCTACCCATCACTTCTGCATCCCCTCTGTTCCCTTCACCGACACACCCACTGAAATCTGCTCCAATCACCACTCTCTCACCCTTGGGTACAGTCATCACCACTGATTTTTCTGTCTCATCCATTGCACATGCAACTACTGGAGCATATGCACTAGCAACAGTCAGCATTACACCATCAGTTTCCAGCTTCATTAACATCACTCTATCTGAATCTTTTCACCTCCAAAAACACCCTTGCCATACTGTTCCTTCAGGATAATCCCTACACATTTCTCCTCCCATCCACACCATGATAAAACTATTTGGACCTAACTCCAATACACCTAGCCTTACGCCCCCTCCATCTAGTCTCTTGCACATGCACTATATCAACCTTCCTTCTGTCCACCATATCAGCTAGCTGTGTCCCCATACCAGTCATACTGCCAACATTAAAAGTTCCTACCCTCACTAACACACTCCTAGCCTTTCTCCTCTCTTCCTGCCATATGAGCATCGGACATCCTCCAGAGTATATCTGTGAATGCAAAGGCTACTGTGCTATCAAATGACTTGTGTGTTACAGCAATATTAAGACAGTGTCACTAATTTTGGCCCATCAACCCCATATATGTGTGGCATCCTCCACATGTCCTGCTCTAACAGGTTAACAGGACTGACTGAGCAGCAAGAGTGTAAATACAGTGTGCCATACTGACAGAACAGAAATGTATATCAGGTATTACCTGTGCACATCTATGTATGAGTAGATGTATCTGGCTGCCTCATGACAACAGACACGGGTTGCAAAATGTCAGGTAAATAAGCTGTGCATGTACACGTGTGTAATCTCAATTTCTGTGCATCCAACAGAGTTAGATTTCTACAGCTACTGGTTGCTGCATTGTCCTGACACAACATGGATACTAGAATAAGCATGATTATCAGGTTGAAATTTCAGAGCTGTCCAACTGTGTTATGACCTTGTGTCCATGCCAACTACAAACAGCCATATGACCACCGACATAGCTGTATGGACTCAGCAATACCTTACCTATAAGACCTGCCTCCACCAAAGTAGAGTAATCCCCTTTGATGGACAACAGCAATACACAAACCACATAACTGGTCACTATGTAGGCTGTACAGGTCAGAGTAGGAGCAGGCACCAACTTGGCAGTAAGTCAGCCTTTGTCTGAATGAGCATATATGGTCACAGGTGGATTACTGTAAGGCTAATTATGAGTACAAATTGGACACATCCACCAAGGGCAATAACAAGGCCATCTTCAAATACATCTGCAATCTCAGAGGCGACAACCCAACCCACCCTGTAATGGTGGTCAGTCACACCACATACACACACACACAATAGCTGTAGCCAACCTTCTGCAGACAAGTTTAGGGCAAACATCACTCCCCTGGCTCACCATCAGTGTAGGTGGATATGCACAACACCTGCACCCATCCCCTCATCATCAGGGAGCAGGTGCATACTGCCTAATCAAAGTCAATAAAAGCAAGTCTCCATGGGACCTGAGAGCATTCCTGTCTGCATGCTACATGAACTCAGACATATGATTCCAACTCCATTACATACTATATGCAAGCAAAGCCTGAGCACCATTGACATCCCATCTGCAAGGAAGATGGCCACTGTCATCCGCCTACACAAACGTGAATGATGAATGGTGGTTTATGCAATGTACTGGCCCTTATTGGGGGAACATGACCATCAAGACCATGAGTGCAATGCAGGTTCATACTGTGCTGATAGATGACAGGGGTATAATGTGGTTGTAAGTGATGGCTAATGATAGGCAATATTGATGTGCTGGCTCTGTAAATAACTCTGTACAATGTCTGAGGTCCTGTGATGTGTGTCCCTATTTATGTCTTCCAGGTGGTATGCAACATCAGCCGGCATACACTGCAGAGGAGACTGCAGATATTATGGAAGTAATAATACAGCACCATGCAGTGCTGTTCGGCTGGAGCCAACAAAATCTGCAAGATCGGACTGCCCTCTTGGACGACCTTGTCCACAGAGCGAACACCTTGGGCCACCATGGCTGCACATAGATCAGGTCAGGCATCAGGCAACTGACCTGATACATCATGCCCAGCAAAGGGCTGTTGCTGTGGCCAGGGACCATACTGCTACAGGTGGGGGTCTAGCAACACAGGCCCCACTTAAAGCAAGAGAGGAGCTCTTTGCCAACCTTGGGGCAACCCCCACACAACACCCAACACAGCAAACACCAGTCGTGGAGGTGGGTGGCACCCAGACAACAGGAGAGGAGCATCCAGGTAAAGCCACAATGCACATCAATTTATTCACGTGTCAGTCATACTGTCTTCAATAGAATATCTAGATGCATATGTCAGTTCAAACTCCATTTGTGAGTGGGGTTTAGTAATGCACACAAGTGCACATCTATGGTGAGGGACAGCAAATTGTGTACTATCATAGCTTGCACTGTACCTGTGCAGACACGTAACATTCATCTTGTACCACTGCCAAATGTGAGTCTGCTGACAATACCTCTTCCCCACAACTACATATGTACCTCTAGTCTGCATGTGGGATAGCAGCCTGAAGCCGGTGAGTATGGGATTTTCCCGTTGTGGCTCACCGGTACACCAGGCATGTTAAAGTCATGCATGTGACCATGCTCACAACTATTACTCTCAGCTGTTTTGCAATATCTGCATGTTCACTTGTGGTGAGGTTAACTGCATTGCATCACAGTGGTCATCACAGGGGCCTATTTGCAGGAGACGTCACATATCTGTAGCATACCTCACATCCTGTCAGTGCAAGAAATCTGGACAAAGACTGACAAAATGGGGTAAGAAGGCCCAAAACTAGGGACATATTTTATAAATTAGTGTTATACAGTACATATAAATGGTGTTATACACACCTGTTCGAATGCCAGGTATTTGTGAAATACAAACATGAGAGCACAATAACACATTTCCAAACCCTTCCAACCTGTCATGTGACCTATAACTTGTAAAATTCAATTGTAAAACAAACAAATCTGTTAGGGGAACAATTATGACACATAAAAAACTTACAAGAAGCTAGATGTATACATGTGCAGAGGCTGAAGCTAATACTGTGTTGAAGCAGCTTTCAATATTATTAGAGCATTACGTTTTCTTGGGTACACTTGCCATCAATTACAGAGACTCTTTGATTAACCACAAATAACGGTCATCTGTCCTACCAGGATTATCCTAAATTTACTCATTTGCCTGCTACAGCAACAGCCATAGTTTGCATACAGCTTGTGAAGCAGCATAGAGATCTCATTTGTGAAAGGTATCAGCCCAGAGAAGGGTACACACACATTTCCACAGCAGTGCATATACCATGGAACACAGTGAAGACAGTCACCAAATGGTGGTGGTAATATGGGGCAACAGTGACATTACAAAGAACTGGACATCCCTCCAAATGTGTGGAAAAGACAAGACTCAAACTGTTCAGGGAGGTTGCCAGGAGATCTACAGCAACACTACAGGAGTTGCAGGAATCACTGGCAATTACCAGTTGTGTACTACATGTGACAACAGTCTCCCATATTCTCCACACGTCTGGCCTATGGGGTAGGTTTGGAAGATGGAAGCCTTCTCACACACCAAACAACATCCAGGTCTGGCAAATTTCTCAGGAAAAATACATCAGGTCCCCCAATAGCATGTGGGGAAATGTGTTATAGTGTAATAAGACCAAGGTTGCATTTTTTAGCCACAATACCAAAAGTTTTGTTTGACACAACAACAACAATGTGCATCACCAAAAGAACACCACCCCCATGGTGAAGCATGGTGATGGCAGTGTCCTGCTTTGGGGTTGCTGTTCATAAGCTGGACATGGGCCTGTAGCCATGGTGGAGGGGATTAGGAACAGTTCAAAATACCAGTACCTTTTAGCACAAAATCATCATGTGACTGCTAGAAAGCTGTGGATTGAGAAGACTTACACTTTTCCACACAACACCGACCCATACCATACATCAAAATCCATAAAAGAATGTCTTCACCAGAAGACAATCAATGTTTTGGAATGACCCAGCCACAGTTCACACATACATCCAATAGAGAATCTGTGGGGTGCTCAGAAGAGGCCTGTGCAGAAGTGATGCCCTCAAAATCTGACAGAGTTGGAGGGATTCTGCAAGGGAAGAGTAAAAATATTGCTAAGTCGAGATGTGCCATGCTGATATATACTTTCCCAAGAGGACTGACTGCTGTTATGAAATCAAAAGGTGCTTTAACAATGTATTAGTTTAAGGGTGTGCACAGTCATGCAACTAGCCTATTGTACGTATTTCAACTTCTACATGTTACCCCTAACCGATGTGTTTGTTCTGCAATTGGATTGCACAGGCTATAGGTCACATTAAAGGTGGGAAATGTTATCACATGATTTCTGTGGTCTCATGTTATATATCAGACAAACCTGTCATGTTAACAGGGATGTCTATACATCATATCCACTGCAAGCTTAGAAGGTTGTTAGTGTAACCGGTTATGTTGTACCATACATATACTGCAGGTTTTGAAGTATGAGACTCAAAATATGTCATTAAATAGTGACACCGGTCCTCATTTCATCCCAGTAATTCGTCAGACAAATACAGGATTTCTAATGAACAGTCCAGAAATATGAGACACACATGTAGGCATTCAGCAATACTCTGCACAGTTAAGAGGTATGTTCTGTTGGAGTTGCCACTGTGCTGTACAGGTAAACAGCAATTATGTGTACATGGGTGCAGTGTGTGTTACTTGAAGGCCCATCACCTACTAATACCTGTGAAGATATATGAAGGCTGCCAGCCTAGCTAGATAGAATTTTGTAGATAACTCTGTCATTTGTAAATATTAATATAAGCCACTGGCTTGTTCTCTTGAATATGAAAAGACTGTATGGGGATGTTGAACTGCAAAAATTTAACAACAGTGCACTCTGCTATAAGAAAGCTGATAAATCAAGCATTTTATGACTGTTTTGAACTCAGGGCTTGGAGCCATGTTGTCTGAACCACCATTATTTTGAGACTACACTTAATTGCTAGATTTTACATATATAATGTCTTTAATTGCTGTAATTTCCTGACCAGTTGCAAGCTTACAAGAAATGTTAATGTAGAGTTTCTGTTAGCCTAGGAAACCAGAGAATTGTTAAGAATGATGTAATCTAAAATGAGTCCGCAGGATGTATTATCAATTTAATGGACTTTATCAGAGACAGAGACAGAGCATTTTTGCATTTGTCTTCAGAACTGACCACTCACCTGCACTTGCTTTGCTCTGTCTGTATGTAAGTAGGATCTTAGATTTTAGTGTTTCTCTTAAGGAATAGGTAGAGAATAGTAAGTTTAAACTAGCCATTTTCTATATTTATGTCAGAACTATTCTACAGTATTATTTTAAGCATTTTCCTGTGATGTCTGAACTTTTGACTAGCACTGTGTAGTAAGAAGTATTGTCGTGTGTTTTTATTATTTATTATTAAATATTTTTAAACCTTTCAACTGTGGCTGTTTTGTGTAGAGGTAATTTAAGCTCTAGAGTACATTGCATGTATATAGCGATACTGTACAAAGCCACTCCAAATAAGTCTTGCTGCTCGGTCACACTTACCATTTGGATAATAATATTGCACAGTAATAATTGGACACCCCTTTGGTAAAGGTCTTTTTAGTAGCAGATAAGTAAGGGTCCTGGTAGCAGTGATTACTACTTCATAGCCTGGACAGAAGGGGCACAGCTAGTGAACCTGTGCCCGCCTTCCCCAGGAGTGTCTGCGTGGTTGTATATAAATCATATCTCAAATGTGTGTGTGTGGGTCAGCTACTTGGACAGGGACATGAAGCACTGGTTGGACAGAGATCGTGCTAGGAGGACTTGGCTTGGGACCCTGGCTAAGGACCCCACTCTATAGCTGTGCCAGTGGGGAGTCTTATTGTGGATGTGGAGAGAAGGGGAGAAACCAGTCCCAGACTGATTGTAATCTGTATGTGCTCTTAAGGGAAATTGTACTTTACTGTGTGTATATTTGTTATCCTTCCCAATGTGTATGCCCCTCACTGCTGTTAGTGGTGAGGATTGAGGCTCCTTGATTACTGGGCCAGTGCGCAGGTTTCACATATTAATTGTTTGGCAGTGGTGGGATACCCACATCACATATTAATTGGTTGGCAATTGGCTTGCAGTGGTGTGGATAGTGAATTACTGTAGCTTGTGTACAGGGATCACTGAGGGTGTTTTTGTACTCTAAATCAGCCACGCAGTGAATATTCAGAGTTCAGATCACAATTTTTTTTATTTCTTTTGTTAGCTTAGTTAGTCAGGGAGAGCAGGCAAGCATGTAAGCAGAGGAGTATGGCAAGCTGTCAAGGAGTCAGGAGTCAGTTGGCTGAGGTGTGCCAGGCTAAGAAACTGGTGCATGGAAACCTGACTAAGGCAGACATGATTGCAGCTTTGGTCACAGCTGCATCAGAAAACAGCAATCAGGAGGGCGATCAGACTGGCCATGGAGATATACAACACTCAGAGAATGGACAGCTCAACCTTTCTGCAGAGGACTTAAAAATCCATATGGAGCTAAACTTGAGTTGGAGGCCAAGCATTTGGAAATAGAAGCAGCAGATAGACTGAAACGTCTACAGGCCGAGAATGAGAAACTGCTATGCCTAGAATCTGAGGAGAAGGAAAGCCAGAGGCAGCACAAAAAGGAGATGATGACTCTTCACCAGAGTCTTGGAGGTAATGGTGAAGGGAGGAACTAGACCCCAGAAGCACAAAAGGTCAGTAAATTTCTTCCGCAGTTTACAGAGAGGGATAATTTTGATAGTTTCATTCATATGTTTGAGAGGGTATGTAAACAGTATGATGTCGACCAAAGGCTCTGGATACGGTTCCTGACCCCCTAACTCCATGGTAAAGCTGTAAATATTTTATCCAAAATGTCTGATGTTGACTTTTTTAATTATACTGCTGTTAAGAATTGTTTGTTTGTTTGAATTTTTAAGCTAACACCTGAAACGTATAGGAAAACGTTTTGTGAGCATAGACACAAGGCAGATAAAAGTGTGTGTGAATATGTTGCTGAACTGAGCACTTATTTTCATAGGTGGGTGAGTGGATGTCAGGTCACCATTTCTGAAGGGCTGGCAGACCTTTTGGTGAGGAAACAAGCCCTTAGCATGTTGCCTGAGGACATGAGGATCTGGTTAGCTGATAGACAGTGTGCTACTTCAGATGAGTTGGGGAAGAAGGGAGACCTATACCTAGCAAGCAGGGCATCCCTGCACAGGAAGGGGACCCCAGTACTGATCATGAGTCTAAAGGAACCCATGGTGGGCAGCCCAGACTGCCCCCAACAGAATCTGCCAGTAGCAGGGGAAGCCAGTAGTCCAGGTACATGTCCAGGACCTAGTGTTCAATGTTTTGAATGCAACCAGTGGGACCATGTGGCATACAGATGTCTATGGAGGCAAGGTGAGGAACAAAAGGTGAGAGAGCCTTTAAGTGGGAAGGACAAAATGCCAATAGTAGGTTGTCTTGAGACAACAGGTGTACCGAACTACCATCCTGCAGATGTCCTGATAGGGAAGGATTTTAATGAGGCAGTACCATGTGTTTATGCAGTTACACACAGTCAGGCTTCAAGGCAAGCATGTGGGGCTGGTAGCCTGAGAGAGACCCAGACAGACCACATATTTGCAGCCAGGATTAGTGAGGTGGTTACTTCAGGGAGGGAGCTACTCTGTACCAGTGAGACTGAAGGTGAGCCACAGTTTCTTGTGAGTACTGATGTCCCCTTGCATAGAGTGACTGCAAGGGTATAGGTGAGTAGTAGTACCCAGGCTGACAGTGAGGCACTGCTGTCAGAGGATGCCAGGCTTCCTGTGAAAAGGGAGCTGGGAAGGGTTACAAAGAGAGAGTTGAGACAGGCTCAGCTCTCAGACCCTACATTGCAAGGCCTGAGGCAGGTAGCTAGTGAGGCACCTGATTCTCAAGGGAAGGGGAAATCTGTATACTGGGACAAAGAGTTACTGTATAGAGAGTGGACCCCTGAGGGAGGGCTAGAAGGTGAGAGGATACAGCAGTTGGTAGTACCTAGAGCCTACCATCTGGAGCTTCTAGCCATAACCCATGATATTCCATATGACCTGCTAATGGAATATCATGGGCTATGGCTAGAAACACCAGTTGGTAGTGCCTAGAGCCTACCATCTGGTGCTTCTAGCCATAGCCCATGATATTCCATTTGCAGGTCATATGGGCATAAAATGTACAACGAGACGTATTATGCAGAACTTTTATTGGCCTGGAATTCCAGAGATTTAACAGTGTACTGCACGACCTGTGGGCAGTGACAAAAGGTAGGCAAGGCAGGAGATAAGGTGAAAGCTCCTTTGATGCTTTTGCCTGTAATTGAGGAGCCATTTTAAAGGGTAGCTATGGATATTGTGGGGCCTCTGAGTACCCCACGTTCCACAGGGAAAACGTAAACCCTAGTGGTAGTAGATTATACTACAGTATACCCTGAGCCAGTGGCTTTGTCCTCCATTGAGGCAGAAAAGGTGCCAAATGCTTTGTTAGAGATTTTCAGCAGGGTAGGTTTCCCAAAAGAAATACTGATTGACAGAGGTGTCAATTTCATGTCAGACCTGCTGGCCTGTTTGTGGAAGTACTGTGGGGTGAAGCACATGAAGACCACCCCCTACCATCCCCCAGACTAATGGTGTTGTTGAGAGGTTAAACTCTACAATCAAGTCCATGCTACGGGCATTTGCAGACCAGTTTAAGAGGGAGTGGGACACATATTTTCCCCATCTGTTGTTTGCTTACAGAGAGGTTCCCCAGGAATCCACAGGTTTTTCACCCTTTCAGTTGCTGTATGGGCATAGTGGGAGAGGACCTCTAGATTTAACTCATGATGAGTGAAAAGGTAAATGTGAATTTCACAAGAAGTCTGTTGTGGCATATGTCCTAAACCTCAAGACAAGGCTCAGAGAACTCATGGGCTTGGCCCAGGAGAACCTGGCAGAAGCCCAACAACAGAAAAAGGTATGGTATGACAGGAATGCTCGAGCTAGAGAGTATGCCATAGGGCAGCAGGTAATGGTTCTCATTCCTGTCAGACACAACAAGCTACAAGCAGCTTGGGAGGGACCCTACAAGGTGGTAAGAAAGGTAAGTGATGTTAACTACATGGTGGCCCTGCTAGGCAGGAGGCAGGGGCACAAATTGTACCATGTTAACATGATGAAACCTTACCATGATAGGGAGGCCCTTGTGCTGAGTATTTGCAGTGGATTGCAGGAGGAGTCTGAGGGAGATCTGGTGACTGATCTCCTCAGTGAGACTCAGACTCACACCTTAGTGGAAGGGGTAGCAATGTCCCAGCAGCTATCTCCTACCCAGGATTAAGAAATGCGAGCACTGTTACAGGAATTTGGGGACATGTTCACTGGGAAACCAGGGTGCACCCACTTGATGCAGCACCAGGTGGATACAGGACCCCAAAGCCCTATTAGGCAGGCTCCTTATAGGGTGCCTGAGAGAGTCAAACAGACTCTGAGGGAGAAGACACAGGAGATGTGGGAACTAGGGGTAATTCAGGAGTCCAACAGTTCCTGGGCCTCTCCAGTGGTGCTGGTGCCAAAGAAGGATGGCAGCATCAGGTTCTGTGTGGACTACAGGAAATTAAAGTCACACAGAATCAGATGCTTACCCCATGCCTAGGACAGATGAGGCCCTAGAGCAGCTGGGTAGGGCGAAGTATCTTACAACCATTGATCTTACCAAGGGTTACTGGTAGGTGCCCTTGACACCCAGTGTTAGAGAGAAGTCAGGCTTTGTGACTCCTTTTGGCTTGTATGAGCTCACAAAAATGCCCTTTGGGATAATGCCCCAGTGTCAGCTACAGCCATTCCTGGCAAGAGCACCTTCAACATGTCAGGGAAGTGCTGGACAAACTACAGAGGGCAGAGTTAACAATTAACCTGAGCAAATGTCAGGTGGGTATGGCAGAGGTCTTCTACCTAAGACATAGAATTGGGAGTGGTAAGATCAGGCCAAAACCTGCCAAAGTGGAAGCCATTCAGGCATGGCCTGCACCTGTTACCAAAAAGCAGGTGAGGGCATTCTTAGGGACAGCAGGGTACTACAGAAAGTTAATCCCCAATTATAGTACCATAGCTGCACCCCTCACAGACCTGACAAGGAAGAACAGGCCAGATAAGGTAGTGTAGACCATAGCATGTGAGCAGACATTCCAGAAGCTTAAAGAAGCTTTGGGATGACACCCAGTCCAGATTACGGCAAATAATTTGTTTTATAGATATATATATATATATATATATATATATATATATATATATATATATATATATATATATATATACATTATAATATTCAATTTACCCTACAAATAATACAAATGGTTCAAATATATCAAAAATAGTAGTGCTATAACTTCGCTGATCTCAGCTTAAGAACACTACTAATACTAATAAAATCATTCAGTCCCAGGAGTTTACCAGGTTCCAATTTAATCTGCCAATACAACTCCCTATATTTAAGTTTGGCCTCCCAGTTACCCCCAGGATCTACAATAACTTGCTCTATAAACATGAATTTGTATTTGTAATTGGTACATATTTATGAATGTTTAAATATATTATAATGTATTTTTATATGTCATTTTTATATGATATTTGAATTTATCACATGTATTTAATGTATACACATTTAAATGTGTGTTTATAGTTATTATGTTAAACCTTTTACTTGGAAATAGGAAATGAAGATCATGCAAGACTAAAAGGACTAAAAACATATTGACTGCTTGTATCTTAAAATCCATATCCATATAACAAAGCTTCCATTTTTTTCAGTTTTTGTATCAGCTTTTGTTTAGTCTCTTCCCTTATATCCTTAGGTGTCACAGCAGAATCATTTTTAATCCATACTCCTAAATACTTCAGTGTTTCATGAACCCAAAAATACGGATATTGCTGAACCAATTTGTGGGGGTACATAATTTACCGCTCTTGCCTTTGTTTTAGCTTCATTCATTTTGTATCTCAAAAAGATCTGAAACTTGTCTTAGAATGTTCCACAATACTGTAGTGTCTCTTTCTGGATTTGTCAGGTATAAAATAATATCATCTGCAAACAGAGACAGCTTTTCTTGGCTACCATACCAATTATATCCTTGAATTTCTGAGTCCCTTATTTTCTTTGCCAGTGGTTCTAAATATAATGCAAATAACAAAAGGGAAAGAGGACACCCCTGCCTGGTTCCTCTGCTCAAGCAGAAATTATCAGAGAGGACCCCACCCACTTTAATTTTAGCCTCCAATCCCTAGTATGTCCTCCTAATCAACCTTATATTTTTTCAGGAAATGACCATGCTTCCATTGCCCAGCTCATAAAGTCCCAGTTTCTCTGCATCAAGACCCACCAACAAAATGGTATCTTCTTACATTCTGCTTCCCTCTGGAGTGTCCGTGCTCTGTTAATGTTGGCAGATGTTTGCCTGTCCTCCACAAAACCACATTATACATTTCTGACTTGATATTTTTTGAGACAGCATGAATATGAATATCATTAATGTACAAAATAGTTCAGCATAAGTAGTAAGAGTGATGTGTAAGTAACAAAATGGTATGGTGATAGTCATTCCACCTAAATGTAGTAACATTAAAGTCGATAATAATAATACTTAGAGGACTGCAGGGGCACAACTCCCAGCATGGAGATGATTTTTGCAGTATTTTATATTAGATGCTTATGGTTGCATTGATTTGTTTAATATGTGGTTTGAATCAAGAATAAGTTAATGCTGTTTCTGTTTCTTTGGTTTTGGTGATGCAATTTTCTTATAAACTTGATTTGTGGTTCCTGTCATCACTTTGCTTGCTGCTGACTGGTTGGTGATTAAATGCATAACTTGGACATGGACAGAGTACCCAAAAATTTAGTCACCAGGAGCACAGAAACTCCTACACATATAATAACTACAGATCTAGAAAGCCAAGGGCCTGGAGCTGTGAAGCAGTGATGTTAATCACTGGACAACCATACTGGCTAAGGCAGATCACATCTTCCACCTTGTTCAATATGGTATCTCTTCAGATAGTGAATGAGCAGCTGACTTTGTGACTGTACTAAGTCCAAAACAGTCCTAATAGAGACAGTTGGCATTAAGCATTTATTTTTTTCTGGCTTGTTCCTATCTGTAGCATATATTCTACCTCCATCCTAGTGACCTCCATAACTGCATTTCATAGCTGGTTGTCTTCTCAATGTTTTGAGTTTATAGGTGCCTTTTTTTTATTACTGTCTCTACATTTCCAGTTATACATTTGTTTACTACATGAGTGTCTTTCTAGCTCTAGATTATTTATTGTAAGTGATTAAAACAGTTGGGTAGAATCTGCCCAAACCTTGCTTAGTCCCCATTCGGGAGCTACAGATAACCGTAGAGATAGTTTTGTCACTTGCATAATGTTCTTATTTGCTGTGTCGAAGCATGTCTAGAAAGGGTGGGGGCTTCTTTATCTGTTCCCTCATCATTACAGCACATTGGATGTATCATCATGAAAAGTTATTGTAGAATGCTTTGTGTTAGGTAATGGCATAAGATAATATAGCAATAACCCACGCCTGGGTGTGGGTAATGCAGGATTTACCCACGGTTGGCGTGGTTTGGTCCCGAGGGCAAAGCCCGAGGGACCAAACAAAGACAACCATAGGTAAATCCCACATTACCCACACCCAGAAGTGGGTTATTGCTATTATACTATGACATTATTTAAGAAAAGAAATAATTACTTTTCTTAAATAATGGCATTGTATAATGCCTCTTTGCTGCCCTTCCGCAGCTGTCTGGTATCCCAAGCAGTTCTGATGTACCGCATGCCTACGCAGTACATCAGAGTTGTGGCCAAAGCAACAGAGAAAGCAAGATCTCCATTGCTTTTTACTGTTTCGCTATGTTAAATGGGTTTAACATAGCGAGACAGCTTTAAAATAAGTAACGGAGATGTCCGTTGCTTATTTTAAAGTTGTCTCGCTATGTTAAACCCATTTAACATAGCGAACAGTAAAAGCAACAGAGATCTTGCTTTCTCCGTTGTTTTAAACCTGTCTCGCTATGTTAAATGGTTTAACATAGACAGTTTTAAAATAAGCAACGGAGATCTCCGTTGCTTATTTTAAAGCTGTCTCGCTATGTTAAACCCATTTAACATAGCGAGACAGGTTTAAAAAAAAAGCAATGGAGAAAGCAAGATCTCCATTGCTTTTTACACACTGTGTCGCTATGTTAAAGATACATGTCAAGATGGCAACACTTAAAACTTCCAATGCTAACAAAAATTTCTATTATTAAAATGAATATACTCCCGAAAATACTTTATCATCTTAATTCTTTTTTATCTACGGTTTCAACCTTTTTTTTCAACAGAATTCATAAAGCTCTTGCAAAATTCATTTGGCACCCTAAATCTGTTAGGATTTCATACCAAAGGCTTACTCTATCCAAATCATTAGGGGGATTAGCATTGCCTGATCTCTTATTATACTACAGATTATCCACGCAAATTGGATACTTACTGTTGCTAGCCATCGTCCGAATTCGCCTACCCGTACCCCCTTATGGATTAAAATGTTGTATAACTATGCTCTTAAACATGACTTTAACCCTGCAGCCTTGCCTTTCTTAAATAAAGCTAACCTTAAGAAACTAAAATTACATCACTCATTAAAATGATTAGTTAAGACTCTACAGGAGCTCTTCCAATCTCTTAATCTGAGTAATGCCCTTTTAATATTTCAACCTATTCATCTTAACCCAAACTTAATGATGGGTGGTAAAATGATCAATTTAACTAACTACTCATTCATTAGGGACTTAACTTTATGGGATATACACAAACTTAAACACCTTTCACTAATAGACCTTAGGGATACTTGGGCATTGCCCAAAAATTATGCCACTATTTTAAGGCAACTAAGGGAATTCACCTCATCCTTTCTTGCCAGCTACCCAAGCTCTGAAGCAGACCATAATCGAGTTGCAGATTTAATACAAAACTTAATGAGTAGAAAACACATGACTTCTAAAGCCTACAAGGCCTTTTCTGCATCTCTGAATCAAGGGAAAATTTTGTTTGCAGAGTACTGGGATCAACAGAGTGCCAACTTAACTCTACAACAGAAGACTCTATCAATAAAACTTACCCTTAAGTATTCTCCATTTAAAAAACTCATGTACACACAATTCATGATTACCAATAACTTATATTTAACTCCGGCTCGTTTGAATAAATTTAACCCGAATGTCTCTCCTTCTTGCTCCTGTTGTTCCTCTCCCCAAGCTGATATTATCCACATCTTATGGTTTTGCAGATACTCTCACAGTATCTGGTGTTCTCTCAAAGTAAGGCTAGATAAAATGGGGTGTCATAAATCCACCTTGTCCTGGGAGATGGCCTTACTACACATCACCAGTCTTAAAATACCCAAGTTGAAACATAGGGCTCTAATCACACTCTGTCTTCTAATAAAATTCTATATTACTAAACACTGGATTGATCACTCTAAATTGACATGGAGGGACTTTAAAAATTTGGCAATCAAGTATATTACTTCCCAAAAACTGATAATAATTGATCCCCACAAACAAACAGCATATCAAGAATTATGGGACTTTATTGTTCTCCTTTTAACTGACTAATCCTGAGCACCACTTATATAATTAGTGTTACCCCTTACTCATTACGTGTGTCCTAAACAGATTTATTTGTAAAGGGGATTGTTTCCCCGGGGTGTTCCTGAGTAAAAACGTTATCCATTGTTTGCTTCTTAAACTCCCTCCATTTCTTTGATAGTTGGCAAGATAGATGGGATATCATGATAAGATAGATGTTATATCTATACTACCTGTTAAAACTCAGCATTTGGAGTTTTCATTTTATACAGCACTATACCTAGTATCTTTTTTTTTTTTCCTTTCTCCTTTCTGATATATATTGGCACGCATGTATATAGGTTATGATTTATTAAGGCTCGTTCACAGCTGAATATTTGTTGTAGTTGCATATTTTCTTTTTATTATTTCTAATGTACTTAACAAAATAAATAAAATGTGTTTTTAAAAAAAATAAATAAATCCTTGGGAACTGATAAAAGATCAGCAATAAAACATGAACAAATGCGAGTAAAACCTGGTAAGGAATATTTTAGAAGACTTAAATTAATTCTGAAAACAGTATTGACATCTAGGAACAAAATCCAAGCAATAAACTAATTTGCTGTTCCTGCCCTAACTTACAGTTTTGGAGTGATTGATTGGCCCCAAAATGTGTTGGATAGATTAGATATTTTACTCAAGAAGGATGTTTTATGCTCACCAAATGATCTATAAAAATCAGTGTATATCAAATTGATTACATGGACAGATCTACAATTGTGGGACTACACACATATCTGCTGACCTCATGAGACCCAAATTTAGTGAAAGTTTTAAAACATGAGGAGAATAAATCTAAGATGACTTCCCTGCTTACTCTAGCTGAAGCATATCAGCGTCAGGCAGGAATGGAAATCGGACCCGAAGTGGATAGAAATCAGGCAGCAACTGAATGTGCCAAAACACAAAAGAAAGAATATAAGGTGAAGGATCAGATGAAAAGGCAAGAAATGTGGAAAATGCATAAATATAGTTGCAAGTATAGAAAACTTCTGGAAGAACCTCATGTTGATCAGGAACGAATGCAAGAATGGTTAAGGAGAGGTGAATTCAAACCAAGAGATGAAAGGTTAATATTGGCGGTTCAAGATAGTGGTCTACATGCATGCTGGTTTACAAAGTCCATTGAACATGTGGGAGAAACAGACAAATGTAGGTTTTGTAAAACCGAACTGGAAACAGTTGCACACCTCGTTGCTGGTTGTGACATACTAATGGCAGAAGGACTGTATACTGAAAGGCACAATAACGTGGCAAGACTGTTGCACTGGGGATTGTGCAAACATTATGGTTCTGAAGTGGCTGAAAGTCACTGGAAACATGAGCCACAAAGCATCATAGAAAATGATGGTCTACATCATATGGGATCATCCATTACCAACAATTCAAAAGACAGATGCTAGAAAACCGGATATAGTGGTCCAGGAAAAGAAGACAAGAGTAGCACTGATCATTGAAATCACCCCACCCAGTGACTACAGTGTGTTGCGTACAGAGAGACACAAAGTTATAAAATATCAGGATCTGCAAGCAGAAACAAGAGCAATGTGGACGAAAGATACCCAAATAGTTCCAATAGTAGTAGTAGGAGCAATGGGTCTTATAAAAAAGAGTCTAAAATCTTATTTAGATATGCTACCAATACATGTAACTTCATACAAACTGCAGAAGGAGTCATTACTGGGCACATTGTGAGTGCTGCGAACAGCACTTTTGGCTGACATCAAAGAGTGAAAATACTAATTTCATGAACTTTAATTATACTTTGACTTAGGAATGGGGTCCAATCCTGTCATGCTATTAGAAATTCAAAAGACTTGGAGAGATAAAAAAAGCAGGAATCAGAAACCCCTATCAGTTTTTATTGAATCGCATGTATTGCAAACAGCAAATGGGGCCAGAGTTTTTTCAATTTCTCCAGTGCTGCTCATCAAACAACTGGACCACTGTGTTAAATGTGCTGCTAATGTTCTTCCACGTAGCTGGATTATGCTGTCCTGTACTTTTTCAAAAAGAGATCATCGGGTCAGCCTCACTGGATCCCCTTGATTGTTACCATTCTGATGTCCAAACCACCTTAAGGATAATATACTAGTATGGTATTTGCCACTAAGTAAGTTTTCCATGAGACAAGAGGATTTGCCTTTTGCTATATTTACGAAAATCTGCCATGGCTAATATAAAAGTCTTTCTTAATTATCTAGGGCTACTAAAATCCCCTAGAATGTTCATTACTATCCTCTGGAGTAGCTGTGAATACCAGAATCATTGTGTTTTTTCCTTGCTACCTGCTTTCCTTCTTTCATGGCACTGATGCCAAAACCTATATTGATGACATAATTGTTATGTACAATGTATGCACTAAATGTTTAAGACGTTTAGAGACAGCAGCTCAACTGCAAATTGTCAGGATGTACTAAGGTCATAGTTCGTGTTTTGTGCACTGTGAGTCAGTTGTAGTTGTATGTCTGATGGTTGAATCCTTTCTTTATTTTGCTTACAAATGCTATGTGATGTCAGAGTGAGGCTAACTAAAATGACACAACTGTAAATGTTGGAAGATGTAGATGCAAAACTGCAACTGATTCCTGACTTTAGGTGACTTTGTAGAAGAGTCTGAGACAGAGCACTATGCTCAGTTCTCCATGCCTCTACAGAAGAGACAATAAAAGCCATAAGCAGTTTAGAATTTAGAGAGGAAGAAAAATAAAATCTCAGTTTTATAGGAAACATTGCAAGACAGCTGTGAACAAAAAAAATCTACCTTAAATTTAATGTGCATTTTATTAGATTTCAAGGACACACAAAAAATAAATCTAAGGACTATGAGTTTGTTATGTTATATGATTGACTAGAGAGAGAGAGGATTGGATATGCCTTAAGAGATGTTCAGATTAGAGGCAGATTATTAAAGAGAAGCTGGCTTGATGTTAACAAGTGCTACTGACCTGTGCACAGAAACTATAAAATCACTTGTCAGAAAAAAGTACGGAAGACTTGTAAGGTGAAAACAAACGCAGTTTGAGAGAAACAAGGAACTATGTTATAACTGATGTGGTTATATTCGATAACTCAGTGAAAAGTCTAGCCTGCAGTCAGATACACACATTATTTCATGAAAACAATCATTGTGAAAAGATATTCAAAACACAGAATCAGATGATACCAGCAAAACACATGTATGCTGTGGAGCTAAACTAAAAAAATGTCTTGTTAAGAAGATGAGATTGCACAGCAGTATGAGAATTATTAAAGCAGTGACTGCTGTAGAAAATGAGATTTCAACAGCTGGAATGAGGTGGTGAAGGTAAATAGCAAAAACGTCATATTCAAACTCAATAGTGGGTAGAATGCAACATAATATTTGTTAAAATCTTCAGATCTGTAAAACTGGGAAACAAGGTAAACTAGTGCACATGCAAGCTACTTGTCTGTGCTGGCCATTACATATCTCCTTTGGTAAAAAATCCTTAGCCCTGAATATATAAAGAAAGAAAAAAAAACAGCAAATTCAGTTTCAGATTGCCAGAATAGATGCTGCAACAATAAAGGGATGAACAATATGTCAAATTTTTGTTCCCTTTCTGCTTTATTCTTTCAGGCTAATCCCTGTACCCTGTCCATTGCTAGATGTACCTGCCTGTCCTACAGCATCAGGACTATGTTTGTTTTAAGGGTACGGCCAGCATGGAATCTAAGTATGTTCTGGAGCGGTATGTCATTGACTGCTTCCACTTGGAGATTTCTTTTTCATTTATGACCTACCCCTCATCTTCTCCCTCTCCTGCATTCACCTGTTATGGTTGAGAGCTACTTTCCTCATGGGCTTTGCCTTCCCATAGGGAACACCTAGACAAACACCCTCCCCTGGGGATGGGTACACTTATCTCTCCCTGTCAGAGCTTCAGATGCCCAAGCTGCTAATGGAACACGGTTTGTTTGGGTCATAGCGCTTTGTCCCATCTATGTCGTGGTGCTGTATTAGACAAGAAACATTTTAACATCAACAAAGTGCTGGAATATTTGAAGATTTATTTGCTGTTCTGGGATGCTTCCAGGATACACTGATGCTAACTTACCTCAGGTTGTGTGTGCAAAAAGAAAAGTTCCAGTGAGTTTGTAAAACAGGGCTGTGAAAGGAATTATACAGAATAGAATGTGTGAGTGTGATCACATAGCAAAGAGAATCAGCATACTGGGTGGACAGAATGGTTGCTGTAGTTCAACCCAACAAGATTTGGATACACAGAAAGCAGGCACACCGGAATAATCCGTAAAAGGAACTTTTATTGACTAAAGCGCCAGACGCATAAATGTACGAACTTCATCAGAGAAACAGAATGTTTAAATAAATCCATTTAAATACCCTGCTATAATCAGCTGATACTACACCCCCATTAAACATCTTAAAGGCACAACAGTTCATTCTCATTCACTCATAAATCAACATTACAAAAATTGTTCGAAATGATTAAAACATAAATATATTCATATATATAAAAAATATATATCATACATAAATAATTAATGTAGATATATATCTTAAAAAATATATATAAAAAAATTTTTAAGGAATTTTTTAAAGAATGTATCCCAAATTCATACCTCCAAACATAAATATGTTAAAACAAAAAATACATATAATAAACTACCTCAAAATAAAAACATATTCAATTTCTATCTGTTAAGACTTCTAAGCTTCAAAAGTGCCATAATAGAGCATAAATCATTCAAACCAGGCCAATTATAAAAAAATAACATTATCTGCCATATTAATTCTAATTTTTCCAACTGTAGTTCCAAGGGACCACCCCTAATACTTGGTTTTAATTGGTCCAAAACCCAAAACTTAAAGGTGTATGTGGGATATTCATGCACATGTTTAGCCAAAGCATTATCCATTACACATTTTTTAATGTTGTAATTGTGTTCGTAGACTCTATCTCTAAGTCTCCGAATAGTCTTGCCCACATAAAAACATGGGCATAATTGACATTTGGCCACATATACCACCATTTTGGAATTACAGTTGGTTTTAAATTTACTTTTCAAATCAGAATTATTAATGTTAATCAAGTTTCCAACCTTTAAGATGTTTAATGGGGGTGTAGTATCAGCTGATTATAGCAGGGTATTTAAATGGATTTATTTAAACGTTCTGTTTCTCTGATGAAGTTTGTACATTGTACGTACGAAAAGCGCTTTAGTCAATAAAAGTTCCTTTTACGGATTATTCCGGTGTGCCTGCTTTCTGTGGATTCTGAGTTTCAGGAATTTTTTAAGATTTGGATACAGGCAGAACCACATGACTTTTGCAAATCAGTCAAAAGGGAAAATTATTCACATTGCACTACTGACGAAGTCAAAAGGAAAGAGTCTTCTCTGGGCTATACTCTAACCAGGAGTTCTAGCAAATCAAACTGAACAATGAAAGCTCCATGTTGTACAGATCTGCCGCACTCACTGAAAGATATACATTTCTACATTTTCCTTTTGGGATTTTATCTGTTTCAGAACAGTTCCACAGATCTGAGGCTCAAATGTTGGAAGATCTGGTTGTGTGGTCAGCATTTCTGGCAACATTCTTTACTGGCCTTATGTGAAACTGCTGAAAATATAACTGTAGACTGATCAAGGGTCTTAAAACAGCTAGTGAGTTTCAGTAGTCTGCACCAGAGTCATATCCACCATGGAGGCTATTTAAATATGTGACAGCATGACCACTGGTATGCTGAGCAAAGAAGTTCTAAGTACTTAAACCACTGGAGACAAATATGCCAAAACTGAAAATCTGTGATATGAACTAGCCCACGTTGATGCATTTGGTAATAGAATAAGAGATATACTTTAAGACACAACACCCATAGCCTGTGGTCATCAGCCTTAATTGACTGTCAATGCAGATATGCACAAATAGTAAACAAGTTATCTGCCATTGTTTTCTGGTGTGAAATGCTGCACAGTACATATATGACAGAGCTATTTGAGCTAAGTGTGATCACAGTGATCATGAAACTTTAAACAGTATATAAATTGCAGCAGAAAACTCCACCCAGAATGCTGATGGAAAAGGTCACATGTTACGTTTGGTGAGTAAATGCACAGCTGCAAACCTAAGTCATTCATACTTTAGAGGAACAGAACAGTGACCTCACGAGAAGGAGGTAGAGCTTAACTGAATTACACCACAGGTGCCCATTAAAAATCAAAATCTCAGAGTTCAAAAGGGCTACAGTAGATTATATTGAAGCTGGGTTAATAAGAAAAATATAAATAAAAGTCGGTTCTAAAAGATATTGTGAAGAATTAAAACACATATCATTATCACTTATTGCAAAGCTCCAAGCCAGCTGAGCCAAGAGATAGTAAACAAAGTCCATTAATCACATCTAGAGCAGTCAAATGGAAGAAGGTCAGATATATCCTTTACTGGGCAGGTATAACAACTCCTGCATAAAATAAGGCATTGCAATGTACTGTCTACAACTCCTACCTAAAGAACAACCCCAGAGAAGGGAAGACATGAAGGAAAGGTAATATGGATGTTTTCCAGTGGCAATGTTTGTTGACTTACTATGTGTGGACTATTAGGTTACCATAACTTTAAATTTCCAAATATCACTAAGCTAAGAAGGACTCCAAACACAAGAGTCATTATTGCATTGAAATCAGTGTTCACAAGGTGTGTTATACTGACTGACAGCATGTTGGACAGTGGTCCTCAGTTTGCAAGTAGGGAATCTGGAAGTTTTGCTTTGACTTAGGAACACTATTACAGAACCTCCACTTCACTCAAATGGACAAGTAGACAGTACTACATAATAATAAAAAACATGTTTAGAAATGCAGAAAGTATTAACAAGAACCTCTACATTGCTGCATGTGAAATTATGTTGGGCTGTCTTCTATGGCTCCAGCATGAAGTTCTGATTTTGAGAGGAAGCTGTCACAAGCCAAGAGATTTACTAATACCAAGAGAGAGGTTAGACTAAATGCAGAGAATAAGGATTGGTGGCAGCATAAATCACAGACAGGCTGGATTGTATTTCTTAAGCATAATTAGTAAATGTGATATTTTTTAAATGGCATGGGGATGTAAACAGTGACAGAAAGCAAAGCAAACCATGGAAACATTCCCATTATTATATTCATGCAATATGCATGTAAGTATTCTTTTTAACAATTTTTATTCGCTCCAACATTACATCAATTGCTCAGTTTTTGCCTTCCCTTAAATTTCACTCCTTCTCCTGAACATTATTCTACATATGTTGTTCTAGCAGATTCCTTTTATTTCTGTGATATTTGCTTCATCCCATTTCTAAAGATCCCACCTGAAGTTCTTATATCTGCTTTATAAAATTTAACACTTCAGTTAAGGTTGGTTTAGATTTTGCTTTCCATTTTCTAGTAATTGCTTTTTTGCAGCCAATAACATTAAACATATTAAAACATTTCTTTGATTCACCAAGTCAGATCATATATCCCAGCCCAAAAGAATTATTTCCTTAGTTACAATCCTTTTCTCCCCAATTATTTCTGACAAAGTACTCTGTAGAGAATTTTTAAATTCTGCCAACTTGCTACATTCCTTAAATACATGTTTCTAATTACCTCTGTCTTTCCCATTATACCTCCATTATTTGCTATCTACCTAACGAAAAAAATATTTGAAGAATGCTTGGTGTTTAAGAAGAAAAGAATGACCTGGAAAATTTTAAGAGACAGGTACCAACATCTTGAAAGAAAGCAATGATAGCTTTATTTGCCAAAGAAGGTAAAGACCCTTCAAATCCAGCTTGATGTGGTTGTAGTAGTAGTAGTGTAGACAAAGAAACACTTTGTAATCATGTTTTTAAATTAAAAATTGGGATTTTACCCTCCTTGGGTAATACAGTTATCACTGTTTTCTTTCAAGATACCCCCTTTAAAAAATTGCTAAACAAAAATTTCCAGAACTTTATTATCACTTTCTTCCCTCCTAACTTCCAACCTTCAACAAGAATATCATCTGTTCCTGGAAGTTTCTAATATGCTTTCATGTTAAAGCATGACTTCACATCTGAAGAAATCAAAATACTCAGCGCATGCTTTAATACAAGGTGATGGCATTTCTGAATATTAACTTAAAGCTGTCAAGGCTAGGTCTAGTAGTTAGTGCAAAAGGTTAAGGCTATGAGATGTCATAGGTTCATAGGTGTGTACTAGGCTAATGACCACAAGGGCCTTTTTAAGCCTAGTCATGCATCCGAAATCTCTGACAAGTTCTGGTACCCTAGATAAGTGTAAGCTGAGGCCTGGGGGATGAACCACTTGCAGGTTGCCTGAGTCCATTACAGACATGGGTGCCAAGCCAGGGATAAATTTCTTGTTCCCCATCCAGTTGTCCAAATTACATTTGAATTGGGGAGTCTGTTCCAGAGATAGGGTAGTCTCTAGGATACATACCTGTCTCTCCAGCAGGTCCTATTTATATCACAGACAAGGTTTAAGTCTTTAGAATGGTCATTCTGGTGCTGTTTGTTTTGTGGATATGCAGAAGGTCCATCAAAGTGGGGTTTGACAGTGCTCTATATACCAGGCATAAATCTCCCCTCAACAGCCTGTAGGAGGCAGAATACAGGGATAGGGCCTTGAGGTGGTCTGCATAGGGCATTTTACTTACATCCTGTATTCTTTTAGTGAGGAACATCTGTGGATGTTCCACTTGTTAGATATGCCTGGTTAGGTAGATACCAAAGGTGACATTGTACTCTATGATAGGTCTGATGAATGCTGAATACAGTGGGGCAATGACTTCCTTGGACCCAGATGCTATACCTTTTTTCATAAGTTGCACAGCATAGATTGATTTCCTCACTACTGTAGACACATGATGGTCAAACACTAGATTACTGTTTATGTGTGTCTCTAAGTCACTGACTACTGGGTCAACTTTAAGGTGTGTATTGCCAATACGATAGTTACCAGGAGTGGATGACTTCCTGAAGGATACTATTATCCATTTCATTTCTTGGCACTTAGTTTTAGTCCATGGCTCTGGCACTAGTTGTTTGTCTGTGTCAGCCCTTCCTGGAGAACATTTGAGTCAGTGTGGAATTCAATAACAGCTCCTAATTTGCAATCATCTGCAAATTTAATCAGCCAGAGACCATTGACATTGGCCTTGACTTCAGAGACGTAAATGTTAAAAAGGACCATTCCCTGAGGAACTCCACATATGAGTGGTCACTGTCTAGAGGTGAATTCCCAGTTCTAACTTCCTGGGTCCTGTCTGTGAGCTAGTTTTCTATCCACCAGGTTACATACGGGTTTGCACCTAACCTCTTGCATTTGTCAACATTGCCTGACTGAGGTATTGGCCTTGGCGAGGTCAAGGTAGGCAGTGTGAACCATTTTGCCTTCATCCATTGCTTTGGTGACCTTTTCAATGAAGTCTACCAGGTTGAATAGGCATGACCTGCCCTTGATGAAACCAAACTGGGTTGTGTCCAGTGTTTGGAGGTTTACAATATCATTATTGATAATTTCCATGATAATTTTGTCCATGACTTTGCATATAAGACTAGTGAAACTTATAGGTCTATAGATGTTCTTCATGTTTCACTGTTGCAGTCATCACATTTGGGTTATCTGCTTGCAGTAGCCCTCAGTCGGCCTGATTATCAAAGTCTTGGGTCCTGCATCGATTGCTGTCTCATCTTCCATGACGTCAGGTAATCAGGGGTATAAAGCATGCAGCCGATGCCATTACACCAGTCTTTCTTGCCGTGCGGTGCCCAAAGCAGAAGCAGTTCACAAGTGCCGGTCGGCCGACTCCTGAAATTTTCATTTTCGAGTTTCAGATCCGAACTCTTCAACTAAGCTAAGTACCCCATTGGGGATCCTTTTTCTTGCTCTAAACCAATGTCAGTAAAAGTTAACAATTGTATTTCTTTTGGAAAGTAAATACCTCATAAAGATTTTCATTTGTACTGCATTCCTTACTTAGGCCCAGACCACAACATACCTCGCTGTCGGTTTTGTGCCTTATTCAAACCTCGTACTATTCGTTGTTGGTTTATTTACGCATCTAAATATTTTGGTTACTCAGTTCAATTGTCCTGAAATGGCTTTGGTAAGCCACCCTACTACTGACATTCTGAAAAAATGCAAAGATAAAGACAGAGACAGACCGCATAGGTCCAAAGCTGCTGACGACGCTTCTCCTAAGCTAGTCACCAGTTCACCGGTATTCAGTGAGGTGCTTTCGCAGCCCCTAATACCCACTACTTCAGATTCGCAGGCCTTTACTGAGACCCATTCAGAGTCCGGTATGCTGCGAGATGCTTCTTCAACAGTGGAACCTGCGGATGTCTCTACCTTGGATGGGTCCGGAGCCGCTGTGCAGGCACCGGCTTCTGAGGGTGTATTCAGGCCTACTGACTTGCATATTAAACCAACCCCATCTTCTTCTTCAAGGCCTAAAACTCGATCCATGCCTAGAAAACCGATGCCCAGACCACATTGTCAGGCCCCTATGCCTCAAATGAAAATGATAAGAATGGCTGTAGACCTTATTACCCTAATCAGGGGAAGCCACCCTTCCCGCTCTAAGAGACCTAGGACTGATTTTCCTTCTGATTGTCCTGATCAGGATTCTGAAATTTCTGTTTTCTCTGATGACCAGGATTTGCCCTTATCTATCTATGATGATTCTGATGCAAAGGACTCCATTCCCTCTGCTTCCCCTTCAGAGGATTTCTCTTTTGGTGAAACCTTGCATACTCTTAGAAAGCATTTTGCTGGGAAAGCCAGGATTACTCTGACTCCAAAAAGAGGCTTAGGGAATTCTTACTCCTGCCTCAACACAGGCCTTTAGCTATCCCTCCTGTACTGGACATTGTAGATGATGCCTTCTCGGAATCTAGCCTGGCCCCTGACTCTTTACCTCCTGCTCCCAGAAAACTTGATAGGTATTACAGGGTACCTGACACTCACAAGTTCCTCTTTAAAAGGCTACTACTGCCAACAATCCTACCCCCTCTGACAGTGATTCCAGGGTGCTGGATAGATGGGGTAAGAAGGTATACACTTCTGCAACTTTGGCCATTAGGGCCTTGAACTGTCAGTTTCCTATGTTAAAGTATCAGCAGCATATCACTGAATTGCTTAAACAGAAAATGTTGTTGATTCCTGACTGTGCTGAACATAAAGAATTACAGGATTTAATGCATTCTGCTGAACAAGTTGGAAAATATACTTTGCAATGTGGTTTTGATTCATTAGAGGTATCTTGCAGGGCTGCTGTCACTGGGTCTGTACTTAGAAGGCATGCTTGGCTTAAGGAGCAATCTTTGCCAGATCATGTTAAAGCTAAATTACTGGATGCTCCCTTAAACCAAGACCGCCTGTTTGGCATCAAAGTAGAAGTACTTAAAAAGATGGATGAAAAAGCTAAATCTATGCAAACTGTTAAAGATTTCCTGCAAGTACAGCCTCCCAGATTTAGTAGGCATCGGCCCTCTAAGAATTGGTCCTTTCCTTCTCAGTCCAAACCCTGAACCAGCAGAACACCCAGGCTTCAGTCCCAAGGTACTCACAGGCCTAAGCAGTGGGGGGCTCCCACTTCCTAAGAAGGGAGTAGTAAGACTCCCCCCTATGGTAAACTGTCTCAATGACTTAACTTTAAACCTTCCAAGCCCTGCTCAACTGACTGTTCCTTTAGGGGGAAAGATTGCCCTGCATGCAAAAAATTGGGATCTCATTACCCAGGACAAATGGGTTCTAAATATAGTTTTCCAAGGATACAGATTCCACTTCCACTCCTTACTAATTCCAAACAGTTGGCCTGACCTACTCCCAAATCAGTGGGCAGAGGCTCAAAAACAAGTTCTCTCTCTTCTAAGCACCAGGGCTATTCAACCTGTCCCAGAAAAAGAATGGGGGCAAGTTTCTACTCAAGACTTTTCCTGGTATCCAGAAAAGACAATTCATGGCATCCTATCCTGAACCTGTCTATCCTAAACACTTTTTTGGTAATCTCAAAATTCAAGATGCTAACTCTTCATCAGCTGCTTCCCATGCTAGGCAAAGATGCCTGGTTGGCACCACTGGATTTAAAGGAAGCCTACCTGCACCTCCCAATAAAGGAATCTCGCAGAAGATACTTACGCTTCAGAGCAGGCTACATGCACTATCAGTTCTCTGCACTGCCCTTTGGCTTATCTACTGCGCCCAGGGTATTCACAAAGTGCCTAGCTCCAGTCACTGCATTTTGCAGGCAAAGGAATATTCAAATATACCCCTACCTGGATGATTGTCTAATTCAGGCAAAAAGCCAGGCATACTATTAAATCATCTGGCATTTGTAAAGAAATTGCTAACTTCTCTGGGGTACACGATAAACGAAAAGAAATCACATCTTGTACCCTGCCAACAAATTGTATTCCTGGGAGCAAGCTTGAATACAACTTCCCAGATGGCCTGCTCACACCAGAGAAACAAGTTCATTTCACAGCCTACTTCAAACTACTGGCCACAAAGACCCAGCTATCTACAAGGAAAATACTGCAAGCCCTGGGGTTCATGGCCTCTTGCATTCTACTAATTTCATATGCAAGACTGCATATGAGGAAGCTACAATGGTATCTAAAAAGCCTATGATGTCAACATTCTCCGGATCTAGAATCAATGATTCCTATCATACCTTGTCTACAGACAGAGTTCCTTTGGTGGGCAGAGGCCTGCCACCAAAACCAAGGGACTGCCATTCACTATACCCCTGCCGCCCAAACCCTAACAACAGACACATCAAACTATGCATGGGGGGCTGACTTGGCAGGGCAGTGCATTCAGGGCAAATGGAACCCAAGTCAAATGCACCTGCATATCAATCAGAAAGAAATGTTAGCTGTACAGAATGTTCTGACAGCTTTCAAGGACCACATTCTTCCAGGACAATTATTGGTAAAGATGGACAACACCACTGTTATGTGGTACATAAACAAGCAGGGGGGAACCCACTCATACCCTCTCTGCAGACTAGCCATAGCTCTGTGGAACACAGCCTTGAGCTACCAAGTGCACCTACAGGCTCAATTCCTGCCAGGAAAGCTAAATACACTTGCAGATGACCTAAGCAGAAATCTAATGGACCCACACGAGTGAAAACTGGAACCAAAGATATTCAACATGTTGAGAAACAAATGGGGAGCCCAGAGATAGACTTGTTTGCCTCCCTCCAGAACTACCAATTGGACAAATTCTGCACAAGGACCCCCCACAAACAAGCTTGGAAAGTGGATGCCCTGTCCTTCACCTGGAAAAAACTATCAGTTTATGCCTTTCCCCCTCTGCCTCTCCTCTCCAAGGTACAAGATCAAACAGGACAAACCAAGGACAATACTGATTGCACCAGACTGGCCACACCAACACTGGTACCCCCTCTTGCACAGTGTGTCACTGCTGGCACCATAGCACTTGCCTCAGACCCCTGCCCTGCTGTCCCAGCAGGAGGGCCAGATTCTGCACCCACAGCTTCAAACTCTGAACCTGGCAGCCTGGCTAATTACCTGATCTCTCCGTTACCATCCCTCAGTAAGCAAGTGATGGATGTCATTCTGGAGGCAAGGAGGCCTAGTACTAGAAAATCCTATGCTGAAAAATGGAAAAGATTCTGTTCCTGTTGCCAGACTCAGGGGATGGGAACAGAAGCACCCAATTTACCTCATATTCTTCAATACTAAACTGAGATGCTTCACAAGGACCTTTAATTTTCCTCCATCAAAATCCATGCCTCAGCCATTTCAGTTCATTACAATACAGAACCACCCCTCTTTTCTCATCCACTGCTGAAGCAATTCCTCAGAGGGGCCAAAAACTTAAGACCACCCTCGACAGTCCCTACTCCAGTCTGGGACCTTAACTTTGTACTGGAAAAGCTCACCCTACCTCCCTTTGAGCCAGCTGCAAATGCAAAGTTGAAATTCCTTTCTTGGAAAACAGCCTTCCTTCTAGCCATCACTTCAGCAAGAAGGGTATCTGAATTACAGGCCCTCATGGCAGTGGAGCCTTTTATCATTTTTCATGCAGACAGGCTGTCCCTCAGGACCAATCCCTCCTTCATGCCCAAGGTGGTATCCAGTGTGGCCCTTAATCAGTCCATTCATTTGCCAACCTTCTTTTCTAATTCACAGAACAAAGGGGAATGAATACTGCACTCCTTGGACGTACAAGGGCAGAGGGGAAGGCCATTTCAAAGCAAACCATTTCTAAGTGGATAGGCCATTGCATTCATTTCTACTATAAGGACCATGGAAAACCTACCCCACAGGGTATAAGACCACATTCAACCAGGGCTTCATCTACCTCTACAGCCTTTCTCAAAGGTGTCCCTACCAGGGACATCCTAGCAGCTGCTACCTGTAGTTCTGTACATACCTTCACCAAGCATTACCACTTGCCAATTTTTTCTAAATCCAGAGCAGGCTTTGCCACTGCGGTCTTGCAGGGCCTTATAGCTGGTCCTAATACTATCTAATTACCTCCTCCCATCCTTAGCTTTGAGAATCTACCCAAATGTGAATACTGCAACAGTGAAACACAAAGAACATAGTACAGTTGTGTACACTTACCATAAATGTAGATGTTCGAGTGTATTCACTGTTGCAGTCCTGGTTACCCTCCCTCCAGCCCCCTGACTTATATTGACTATGCCTCTATTCTTGTTTACTATGCTTAAAGCTTTTTGGTGTATTTGCTTTTTTGTTGGAGGTGTAACCTTGTATATAATTGCTTCCCATTATGGGGGCACCTGACATCTGGAGCAAGAAAAACTGGTGTAATGGCGTCAGCTGCATGCTTTATGCCCCTCACTACCTGACGTCATGGAAGATGAGACAGCAACCGATGCAGGACCCAAGACTTTGATAATCAGGCCGACTGAGGGCTACTGCAAGCAGATAACCCAAATGTGATGACTACAACAATGAATACACTCGAACATCTACATTTATGGTAAGTGTACACAACTGTACCTTTCCAGGGTCTGTAGATAACTCACCTTTGTGCAGAGTGATGGCTACTGCTGTTCTCCATTAATGAGGCACAAAGCCTGTTTGGAGGCTACATTTAACTAGCAGTTTCAGTGGGCCTGTTAGGTCATATTTCAAGTGATTGAGAAGGCATCCTGAGATATTGTCTGGGCCCATTGATGCAGTGTTCTTGGCCTTAGAGAGAGCATTAAGGATCTGTTCCCTAGTGATAGCAGGGGGAGTTATATTTGACAGTATTTCCTAAGGAAAGTTTGATGGTAAAAGAGGGAGAATGTTGGAGTTGAATTTGTCAGCCAGTAGGTTTGCTATATCTTCTGGCTCAGTACAGGTGGCTTTATTTACAATGAGCTCTGCACACAACTGTGTATTGCCTTTGAGGTTGCAGGCATAGCTAAAGAATGCCTTGTGGTGTCCTTGGCCTGGGAGGCCAAATTTACCTCAAATTTGGCTTTGGTAGACTTTATTTGTCCCGAGTTGTTTGTTTAGTTTGCTAAGAGTGCTTTTATCCTGCTGGGTGCTGCACCTCCTAATTTTTTCCATGATTTTTTTCCTTCAGTTATACAGCCTATTGATGAGCACCTTCTGTGTGGGGTCTGAATGTCCTCCCCATGGTCGAGTGACATTTAAAGACATGCAGGAAGGTGCGTGCATGAATGGGTATGCCTTCTTTGAAGGTTGGACATTGGGCTGGCACCTCAGCACTGTAAATATCCACTGCCAATCAATAGCGGACCGGAGTCCGCTGTGGCGACCCCTAACTGGGAAAAGCCAAAAGACATTAATTTATACAGCCTATTGATTTTGTGATTCCACCCAGGTGGCTTGTTTTCTGAGTTAATTCTGCACTTCATCTTGGTGGGTACAGATGCCTCTGTTCAGCTATTAACATGCTTGTATAGGGTTTCTATGAACTGTTCTGCACAGGCAACAGTGTTCTCAGGGTTTATGGTGGCTTGAAATGTTGCCAGATTATCACTTAATAGCAGGAAGTTAGCCTTAGAGTAGTTCCTGAGAATTCCAGGGATAGCGGAGGATCCAGGTTTTATTTTTACTTCAAAGGAGACCATTTGGTGGTCTGACCTTACCAGGGAAGACATTACACTAGATGATATGCAGCACTCTCCCATAATAGTGAGGACCAGATCCAGTATGGTCTCACCCCTGGTTGGTGTATTGATAGTCTGGTCCACTGAGTTTGTGTTTACAAAATCCAGGAATCTCTGTGCCTGTATGTTTGGTGTTGTATAGGATTCCCAGCTAAATAGTGGGGTAATTAGTCACCCATGAATATGGTATTGGGTTGGATGGTGAGCATTTTCAGTAAGTTTAAATACATGGTATGGGTTTCCTGGGTCATACAGGGGGACCTATAGCTTGCAAGGAAGTAGTATTGGATTTTGCCTATGGTAATTTGAACATGGAGTAGCTCAAGGGTATTGTCCTGTTTGACCAGCCTTAAGGTATATTTATTTTTGATGTAAACTCAGACACTTCAACCTTTAGTCCCTGTCTGTGTGGTAGCTGGTCTAAATGTGTGGAAGACATTATAACCTTGCACTGTTGGTGTGCTTCCCGTGGCTTTAAACCATGTCTCGGTGACCGCACAGACATTAGCATTCTCTGTGGTGAAAACAAAGTGAAGTTTTTTGTTTAGACTCCTAGCATTGAGCAGTAACACCTTTAGATTTTCTTGGTTTTGATTTGCTATGGCAGAAGTACTCTCAGTTTGGCATTACTTAAAAAAGGCACTATGGGAGACGACAATGTTTTAGTTAATATTCAGAAGCCTAGTGGGGAGAGAAGCAGACCATCCCAGGCAAAGCAGTATGATCTGTAGGCCATCTCCTTCCATGCTGACAAATATTGCACTCCCTTAGAATGGCACCAAAAACTAAGTCAATTATTAAAGTCAGTCATCTTTTGTTTGTATTGTGGCATCATCCTTAGAGAAGGTAAAGTGCTGCTCACTGCTAGGCTCATACCAGCCTGGGACAAATATTCCAAGAGTTCCATGATGTCTCTCCTCATATAGTTTAGGGAGGTCTGTCTCAGGTCATTTACAACCATGTGGACCATGGGTGAATCATGCTGGTACTTATGGTCCAATGACCTGAGTGCATGTGTAACGTGGGATCCTTGCCCTTGATAAGTAACTGACCATGACTTTCTCCGTACTCAGCCTGGTGAGAGGGACATCAGTGTGTCTCACAATGGGGTCTCCAATCTTACTGAGCTGCTTCCTGTAGTCCAGAGTCAGATTGCCTCCATATGTCTAATGCATGATTCTGTACAAGTCTTTTAATCAGATACTGCTCAGATTGCCCCTAAAAGAGATATTTGTGAGAAGTGTACTTACCCAATTAGCAACATAAAAAAGAAAGGAAAAAATATTTCTCTACAGTTTTCAACTTACAGGCGTACAGGTGCATACTCAACTCCTTAGTACAAAAAAAAATGGACAAAGCCTAAAAAAATAGGGTACAAAGGCCCACAAATAGGACATATTTTAAATATTGCTTTTATAAACTTAGAAAGTTGCTAGAATAATAGGATTTATCTTAGCACACATTTTCTGAAGGATATCAAGTGTGAAACTCAAATGTATATCATTATTTAGTGACTTTAATCCTTGGTCATTTGCCAGAAAACCACAAATTTTATGAGGAACAGACCATAATATGTAGCAAAAATCTGGACATTCTGTGAAAATCTGGACAGATGAGAGGTATGTACAGGTGTACTGCTAAACCTGCAAAAGAAGATGAAATGTATGAACTGTATCTTTAAGGCTGGAAGCTTAGCAACACTTACCAATATGTAAAAATTGTTATGATATGTGTGCTGAGATCCAGTACAATTAATAAACAAGCTAGTTACATCTGAAATGGGGTGATGGACATATTTCATTTTGCTTAAAAAATAAATGTTACATTGAGTTATGTTGAGGCAGTAACATTTTGAAAATGTCCAGTTCCATACCTAGATACAAGAATATGATAACGTGTTGAGCAACCACAACTTATATGCACTGGAACTGACAAGGTTCTTGTCCAGTATTCCTTTTTTTTCTACAAACTTTGCTATGTCATTTATTTTCCCAGTTATACCCAATAGATTTCTGTTGATTTCCTGTGTATCATCTGGAATTGTCCAAACACAGCTTTTCCAAGGTAAGGTCTCTCTTGTAACCTACTGCAAAGTATTTACGTGTTTGTATCACACAAAAAATAATTTGTTCATTTTCAAAAGCTGGATCCAGGTTTTGAAATACAGGACTTTTACAAATACATATATTCACACTAGACTACTGCAGAGATCATGCTTAGCTATAAGTTTATCTCACCATTCCCATAAGAATTGCTTTATATTACTTCATTCTTTCTGATCTCAGCTTTCATCTTCAGATTATACTCTGCCCTACTGGCTTCATTTTGGCAGAAATCTTTTAGTTATGTGGAGTATGGCTGAGGTCCCATTCTGTCTGTAATTACAACACTGGAACAAGGAAGAGAATCCTGTTTAAGTACAGGCGTCTGTAGCTGCCTGTCTTGTTCAGCATCCTGAAATATAGACAGACAGTGATCTGACTGGATACATCTGGCTCCTGAGAAATGAGTGGCATTTTTTCAGCTTTCCTAAACCAGGGGTTGGGAAGATTGCTCCAGCTGGTGTTGCAAACCTTATTTCATGTAGCCAGGAGGGTTAAGGGCTAAAGTCACGTATGTAGATTTCTATGGGTTTCTGGAGTTGACATCATTGCACATCAAATGCATGGGAGATGGATTAGGGGTACAACATAAAAAACAAAAAAATCCCCATGGCAGCAGGGTGACCCTACTCTGTGATGCTCTGATCTACTCTCTAGCCATGAATATCAGACCAAGTCCAGGAAAGAAGTTGGCTTTCGACACCTGTAAATAGAGAAGGAGTGGCAAAAGTAGCCATTAGTCAGCTGTTTGGGAAGCAAAAACGTATTTGAAAAAGTGTCCTGAGCTGCCCCACTATTTAATTAAGTTGTCCACTCAGCAGTTAGTACCTGTGACAGAATATTATTTTAAATATTGTGATGCAGTAACTCCTCATGACACATTGTAATATGAATTTTACTTTTACCAGTTTAATTTAAGGTTTTTGTTATTTAAGATTGTGTATTATATTATAAAGTACAAACCAGCCATATATTAAAAATCTCTTATGGGGGCATTTATCTTAGATATCATTTTCTGTGTTAAGTTTGTAAATTTTAGGTATTTTCTATGTGCTTTTATGCTAGAAAATGAATATCTATTTACAAATAATCTGGCTGTTTAACTTACTGTAATTTTCTATATCACATCAAATTTTTTTTAGTTAACTTTAGCCAGGATGGACAGCAGAATGCATATAGCTAATGCATATAGCTTGCCATGTTAATGTGTATCTCTCTAGTATCATAACATAGTTAGGTAGGGGTTTGAGTCCTGCAAACGGCGTGTGGGATTTCCTTTGAGAGGAGTAGCCTTTTTATCCGCGGTTATGCACATAGCGCAGCGCCGGTTAAACAAGGTTAAACTTTTTCTGGCTCCGCCAAGTCTGCTCTTCAAATTTTCCCTTAAGAAAGCTCTACTCTTATAATAATCAGTCTACTCGCTTTATTATAAGCCTAGCACTCGTTCTCAAAACCTCTCTTCTAAGTAAGCACTCTCTAACTAAAGTAAGCACTACATCCACCTACCACCCCTGTGAGTACCCACTTCCCTTAAAGGCACAGCACTCCCTTATAATATTCTAGCATGTCGAGTGGTAGATTACTAGCACCCTCTCCGGTTCAGCTGGTTAATCTGGGAATCTTGAGACAATGCTACAATTGTCTCATGTACACAGACAACCCTCTCCTCCTCCCAACAAACACAAATACATGTGAGAGATGCAACTATATAGCCAAACTGGAGGCTGAACTCTCTCAACTCAGGACTGGCAAGACCAGACAGGAGGAGAAGGTAACCACACACACAGCAAACCCAGTCCCACATAGACCTACCACAACTGCAAACCAAACACATAATAACACAAAGACATACTCGGAGGCTCTAACAAAAAACTTACCAAAACAACAGAGGCTCCCAAAGCAGACACCCAAAAATCCACCACCTCAAAACGTAACACATGCAACACATACTTCAATAAATCAGTGTGTCAAACAATCACAGCCCTTTAGGCCAAACACCATGCCTGATACACTAGTAATAGGTGACTCTATAGTCAGACACACTGACGTTCCGCTTACCAGGCTGAACAAGGAGAGGGTAACGGTGAGCTGCCTATCGGGAGCTAGGATCCGCCACATAACACACACACTCAGGTCACTCCAAAGTATTTACAAATATGACTCCGTCATTGTCCATGCCAGTGTGAATGACCTGAGACGTACCTCCCTGGACTACATGAAAAGAGACACAGAGGAGCTCTCCGATTATGTAGCCCAGGCTGGTATGACCCTGACCCTGAGCAGCATCTTGCCCTCACCAAGAATGATGCCACAATACAAAGACAAGATGATCAGCTTTAATAATTTGCTCAAATACTGGTGTCATTCTAGGGGGATCCAATGTCTGTCTGCTTGGGATGACATACTGGACAAGCCATGCTGCTTCGCAAGGGACGGCTTGCATCTGTCACCACTGGGCTTCCAGATATTGGCTAAGGCTCTTGCCACCCCCATAGTGCCTTTTTTAGGCAAGGCTCAAAAGACAAACCCACCTCCTTAGAAAACAAAAATGGAAAAAAATTAAGGGTAATGCTGCTCAACGCCAGAAGTCTAAATCTCAAGATGCAGGCTCTCGAAGCACTCCTCAGTATGGAGAACATAGAAGTCTGTGCAGTAACTGAAACCTGGTTCAAGGCTCCTGAGAGCACCCCAGCGCTACCAGGCTATACCTCGTATCATGCTTTTCGGCCCCAAAACTTGGGCCAAACTAAAAAGATAGGGGGAGTGTCCATATTCATCAAGGACACCCACACCTCCAGGTTAGTGGCAACACATGAAGCATCAGAGACCATCCAGGTGCAACTAACCATAGGCAAAACTGCTATACAACTGGTAGCATGTTACAGACCACCCTCCCAATCTCAGGAACCCCATTCAGCCTTGCTGAAGACATTGGAGGATATGAATGTCTCACCAAACACCATCATATTGGGAGACTTCAACTACCCTAACATAGACTGGGTGCATTATTCTAGCCCAAACACCATAGCCCAAAGGTTACTGGAATTCATAAATTCAAATGCATTGGAACAGCTAGTCACCTCTCCCACAAGGGGAGATAATATACTAGACCTGATCATCACAAACATGGGGAAAAAGTGCTCCACACCGGAAGTATACCCCTCACTAGTGAGATCTGACCACAAACTTATCACCCTAGATATACATATCCCACCTCCACCCCCAGCACAAAAGACTACAGTGAAAAACTTCTCAAAAGCCGACTTTACACTTCTCAAAACTGAGATGGTATCCTTTAAGCCCACTGGGCCAGTGGAAACCACATCGCACAATGCAGAATCCTTCACAAATGCTTTCTACGGACATCTCCAAGAATGCATGGATCATGCAATCCCAAATAAAACCAAGACCCTCTCCACCAAGGGCAGGCGTCCTGTCTGGTGGACCCCAGCCATAAACAAATTGTACAACAAAAGAAGGAAGCTACTGTATGACAGAGCAAAATCCCATAAAGAGAAGGCATCTCTGATCAGCACTAGTAGAAAGCTACGTTCTCTCATAAAAACATCCAAGGCCAACTTTGAGAGAAAAATCGCTATGGACACTAAAGATAACCACAAGGCCTTCTTCTGCTATGTTAGAAACCTGGGAGGAAACCCTCAGATATGTTCAGAGTTAGTTCACAATGACAAAAAATACACTGAACCCACAGATATTGCCAACATTCTGGCAGACAGGTTCAGTGCAAATTTCTCCCCTCCCTCACCCCCAAAAGAAGAAATACTTATCCCAGCTGAATGTAACCTCCCTGTCATCTCAGATGTCCAGGTGAGAACCGCCCTCAGCAAAGCTAAAAACACAGCATCAATGGGACCTGACGGTATCCCGGGTTGCGTGTTACGTGAACTCCAAGAGGAGCTAAACCCGCACATAAAAATGCTATTTAACCTTAGCCTTACTACAGGATATGTACCTGAACACTGGCGTACAGCAACAGTAGTCCCACTCCACAAAGGAGGCACCTCTACAGACCCTGGTAATTACCGTCCCATAAGCTTAACCAGCCTGGTCTGCAAAGCTATGGAAAGAATCATTATGGAACTCATAAACAGAGACATTGGGGACTTACAGACACTTGATCCCACCCAGTTTGGCTTTGTAAAGGGCAGATCCTGCCTTTTGAACCTGGTTGACTTTTTCGAAACAGTCACTAGAGCCATTGACGAGGGCAAAGCAGTCCATACAGCCTACCTGGACTTGGCTAAAGCTTTCGACACAATACCCCACTCAGGCATCATAGACGAGCTCAACAGCTTAAATGTAAATCCGTATGTCACAAGATGGGTTGCAAACTGGCTAAGGGATAGAACCCATAAAGTCAAAATCGCTGGAGCCATGTCAGACTCAAAGCCAGTCACAAGTGGTGTCCCACAGGGCTCTGTCCTGGGACCCCTCTTGTTCGGCATTTATTTCTCAGATGTGAAAGCAAACATGGGAGGGTTGTGGCTGATAAAGTTTGCAGATGACTGCAAACTAGGCGCCATAGTTGATACACCAGCTGACACCTACATCCTACAGAAAGGCCTCACTGAAATGGACAACTGGTGCCAGAGTCATGGCCTTAAACTAAATGCCAAAAAATGTATAGTCATCCCCTTTGGGAAAAACAAAGTACCCACAAATTATCACATAGACAGTAACCCACTGAGTACAGAAAAAGTAATCAGAGACCTGGAGACCCAAGTCGATAGCGACCTCTCATTTGACACCCACATTGCCAAAGTGGTTAGAAAGACTTTCTACCTTGCCCACCTTATCATGAAGGGATTCACATCCAGATCAAAGGAGGTCATTGTACCCCTATACTCCTCCCTTATCAGGCCCATGATTGAGTACAATGCCCCATTTGGTATGTACCTCACCCGGCACTTGCAACAGCTGGAGAGACCCCAGAAGTACCTCACCAAGAAGATCAAGGGTCTCCAACATATGTCATATGCTGCCAGACTAAAGAAACTCCAGCTCTATTCAGTAGCATACTGCCTACTCAGAGGTGATCTGTGCCTAATGTACAAGGCCATGTCCAATCAGGAATTGATGGACATGCTCCACCTCAAAAAATCCAAATCCATCAGAACCACGAGAGCTAAAGATTTAAACCTCAGCACAAATATGAATAGGACATGCTGGAGGGACAGATTCATAACTCAGAGGCTTCCCATACTCTGGAACAGAGTCCCAGTTCATGTTAGGCAGAGCCCCTCACTAACTCTCTTCAAGAGAAATCTTGACGAGTGGATGGGAGATCGTAGGTTTACCCCATGGGTCATCTCTGTGTCACTACTAGACAGAGGCACAGTAAACTAATTCTATTATGTAAGGGGGTCTTCACTGTGTCACTACTAGACAGAGGCACAGTATTCTAAATCTATTCTGTACACTTTTGTACCATTACATGGGGTGGCGAAAGCCACATCACTATGGCTAGGCTTATAAATGCCCCAGGGCAGATAGCCTAGTACTAAACTATGAAACTATGAAACTATAAACTAAGAAGATAAGTGAGCTGTTATTCTTCTTGTTATGTATTACAGGCTTCTCATGATGCTCTTACTTTCCAGTGCCAGAAGGGAAAATAAAACAACTGATTTTTATTTATTTACTTATTTATTTCCATTTGTTTATTTCGTTTAAGGCTAGATGATATTAGACATTTTTTAAACAATGGTTCACCCAGAATTTTGTGCCACAAGTGAAATATTTTTGTGATTCATAGTTTCATAATTTAATGGTACGTATTTAATGCCCAAAGGCAATATTATAGCACGGACTTTAGATTTAGTGAATAAACTTGTGTATTCATCCACACGTCTAGAGATGATTTAAACAAATTTAAAGTAGAACATGTTCTGATATTCATTGGTAATTTGTAGATAGTGTTATAAATCTTGATCTCTTCACAGTACTACTAAATACTAAATTGCAATTAATTTTACCATTCCTTAGATTTTTGTCTGTCCCAAGTGTTTCAGTGTTCAACATCATGATCTGTATGCAAGACACAGTCCTCCTCTCAGCCATCTATAATTTATAGAATACAGATTAGTCAGTCCTCATATGAAAGTTTTATAGTTAATAATCCTTTTTGTAAATTTTATTTGCACATTATTTGCACATTCTCAGGAACAAGAAAAGCTCCCTTAGAGTAAGCATAGAAGCATATATCGTAACACAGGCCTAACATAGGATATAAGGAGCTTTTTTAACATGATTATGAAGTTATATTCATGTTAAGGAATGTAATGTGCAGAGCATTATTTATAAAGGGACATCCTAGTAAATCTGTACTAGTGTTAGCTCGTAACACATGACATTCTGTAGCTATGGTCTTGGAGACAATAAAAACATGTACTGCCCCAAACTATACTTGTTCTTTGATTTCTTGATCAAAGTGCATTTTTTTTAAGAGAAAGCATTGGCTATACATATGCTATTATCTTAATTTATTCATAAGTTGTTTATTTTTAACTGAGCAGATGATCTCATCAGACAGAACTCTTTTCAGCCATGAAAGTGGCCAAAGTCTGGCAAATACAAAATTATAACATTCCACAGAATTTAGTCAAAACTATGACCATCTTGCTGTATGGTGGCAGATTTCAGCACAATTGAAACTAGCATTTTCATAAAGACTGCTCCATGAGTTGAACTGGGTTTAATGCTACATATTCACATCACCTTTCTGATAAACAACAGAGAGAATAATAAAACTATGAGCTCTCCCCAGATGATTTTGGTGACATCACTGAAATGGAAGAGCCAGGGAACAACGTGGAAGAATGACAACTCCAAAGACAGCATATTGATGGAATCATGTATCTGCATGTATTGTCATACAAAGAAACATCTGATCCTTCTTCATCTCTCTGGTTACTAGTGAAACCAGTGGGGATGGGGTACAGCATCATGTCCGCCAAGCTTATACATCCCAGAAAGCCTCAAAACAAACAGCCTAGCTCTCAGCCAATTACAACACTCTTTAGGGTTTTAAAAAGTGAATCCCAGATCAGAAGGGGCTTTGTTAACCTCTCCTACCACAAGTGAGCAGATCAAAGACTTCTTAATGTAAAAACATGGTCATCTGTCTCTCAAGGTCAGGATCTGCCAAATCACACATGCACTCAAGTCACTGGATCACAAGTACCAGTATAACTCTGACATTGTCTATGTAGGTTTAAAGGACCTGAGACATACCTCCCTGGACTGTTTGAAGACAGAAATGATGGAGCTCTCAGACTAAATTTCCCAAGCTGATATGAGCCTAGCATTGAGCATCATTCTACCTTCTCCAAGGGTGATATCACAATATGAAGAGAGGATGACTGACTTTAATAATTGGCTTAATTTTTGGTGTCCTCCCCCACTGTGCCTTTTTTGGCAATGCCAAACTGGCAAAACTGTTGACATACAATATCAGTCCTACAATATCTAAAGATGTTACTGCTCAATGCCATAAACCTAAACATGAAACACCACTCCCTCAAAAATCTCATCACCTTGGAGAATGCAGACATTTGTGCAGTTACCATGACACGGTTTAAATCCACAGACAGTACCCTGGCAGTGCAGGGCTGCAATGCTTTCCACACATTTAGATCAGCTACTGCACATTCAATGACTAAGGGCAGAGGTATCTCATTTTAAACAATTATACCTCAAGGATAGAAAACAGGATGAAGCACCCATAAACAAAGTCTGATACTATATCCTTGCAAGCTATAGGTCCCCTTCTATGACCCTTTAACCCATAACACATATTTAAACTTAGTGGAGACATTCACTATTCAACCCAATACAGTATTCATGGGTGCTTTTAACTAGCCATTAAGAAATGGGAATTATACACAACCATAAATGTGCAAGCCCAGACATTCCTGGACTTTGTCAGTATAAAAACCCTGGACCAGATTGTTAATAAACTCAGGAGCAAGAACATACTGGACTTGGTCCTCATTAACATGGGCCAATGCAGTGTAATGTCCTGTCCAGTGAAGAAGTCAGATCATAAAGCTGTCTTTGCTAACCATGGAGCATTTAGGAACTATTCTAAGACAAACTTCCTACTATTAAGTGATAACCTGACAAAAGTTCAACTCCCCCCAGCCTTGAGAACACTGCTGCCTATTCAGAATTGGTCACAAAGAGCATGTGCAATCATTTCATTAGATTGCCATCCAGGAATAAAAACAAAACAAACAAACAAGAAGAAAAGCACCCAGATGGGATCCCAATAAGAAAATCTTGGCAAAGATAAGTAAGTGTAACACCCAGCAGAATAATAAATCTTTCATTAATCTATACAAGTAACCCAGAGGACAATTCAGGTCTATCAAAGCCAAATTTGAGGCAAAATAGCCTCCCAGGCCAAGAACAACCATAAGGCTTTCTTTAGCTATATCCACAACCTCAAAGGCAGTACACAAAAATGTGCAGAATTAATTGTAAATAGAGTCACTTACACTGATCCAAAAGATATAGCAAACCTACTGGCCAACAAATTCAGATTCAGTTTTACACCTATCTTTCCCCCAGCCAACCCTAATATAACCCCCTAACTATCAACACATTTTCCAAGGCTAAGAATACCAAAAAATGGATCCTAATGGCATCTCAGGATGCCTCTGAAATAGCATAAAGAACAATGTATCCAGACCACTAGAATCACTATTTAACCATAGCTTCCAGACAGGCTTCCTGTCATATGAATGCAGAACTGGAATGGTCATTCTTCTGCACAAAGGTGGGCCAACTGTAGACCCAAGAAAATACAGACCTATAAGCCTTCCTTGTCCAAAGTCATGGAAAGAATTATCATTGGAAGGCACAGTGGTACAGCCTTAGTGTTGTTGCCTCACAGCAAGAGGTTCCTCAATTCGATTCTCGGCTGGAGTGCCTTCTGTGTGGAGTCTGCATGTCCTCCTTGCATTTGTGTGGGTTTCCTCTGGGTGCTCAGGTTTCCTCCCCCATTACAAAGACATGTTTCTCCCCAGGCATCTGCTGAAAACTGGCTTTGTTCCAAGTCAGACTTTACTGGTTAATAAATGTTAAATAAAATAAAACTGTGAAAATGATAGACAATGATACAGAAAATCATCAGGCACTGGACTGGATCCAACCTAAATTGGTGTCGTCAAGGGCAGATCATGTCTCCTCAACCCAGTGGACTTTTTGAGAAGATCACTAAGGTAAAGGATTAGGGCAAAATAGTGCATACTGCATACGTAGGCCAAGCCAAAGCATTTTATACAATAGCCAACTCAGGCATCATAGACAAACTCATGTAATTAGGTACAAACTCCTATGTTGCCTACAGGATAGCCTGGTGGCCCTCAGAGAGGACCCAAGAGGTTAGGATAGGGGAGTCCATCTCCACAAAGAAACCAGTCACTAGCAGAGTCCCTCAAGACTGTTTGCTGGATCCACTCCTTTTTGGCATCTGCTCCTCTGAAGTCAAGACCAATGTCAAGAACCTCTAGCTGATAGTGTGTGCTTATTATTGCAAATTAGGTGCAGTTGTAGAACCCTCTCAGATTCCTCAAAGAAGGGCTGATTCATATAAATAACTGCTTAATAGTATCCTTTGGGAAGTCAGACATCCATGGAAACTTTATCACTGATAGCACATCCCAAGAGTAGATCCAGTATTCAGTAACCTGGCCTCCAACTGCCATGTGTCTTCTGCAGTAAGAAAATCATTCTATGTTGTGCGACATATAAGTAAGGGTATGGCAGCTAGGTCCTAGGAAGTCATTGTTCCACTGTATTCAGCCCTTGTCATACCAATTACTGAATATAATGCCCCCTTCAGGATGTAACTGACCAGGCACAAGCAATGACTGGAGTGCCCACAAAGGGTACAGGGCATAAACAACATGACTTACATGGATCTTCAGAAAGCTCTGTACATATACTCAATTTCATACAGACTGTTGACAGGTGATATATGCCTAGCATGCAAGGCATACTTAGATCCCACTCTGACTGACTTTTTGCATTTCCACAAAACAAACAGCATCAGAAATACCTCATCTAAGGATATAAACCTTGCTTGTAACATAAATACTACATGTTGGAAGGACAGATGTGTGTCTCAGAGAATATTCCTTCTCTGGAACAGACTTTTGATCCATGTGAGGTAGAGTTCTTCCTTAAGTCAATTCAAGCATAACTTTGTAAACTGGATGTGGAATCAGAAATTCACCCCTGCTCTAGCACCTATGTCCATAATGGAAAGAGGTAGCCCATAAATGCTTAACCATCCAAGCCTGAGCATACCCCTTAGAATAATCTTAAGGTTCCAAAACTTGTCAGGTACATTTAGAATATCTGGATAGACTTAAAAGGCCCTGTGGTCATTAGCCTATATACACTTATGAAGCTATGAATCTATAAGCAACTTATTACCTTGGCATCTGAAGTAAGCAGTTGCACAGAAATTCCTCGGAATGCAAACAAAAGTCATTGATTTCTTCCTGTGGTACTGTGGCCTGTCATATTTCCATAACCCATTAAAGCTCTTTTAAATTAAATTTTCAAACAAAAATAGTCTGTGAAACAATAAAATAAAATAACATTATTAAAGTACTGTTAAATAAAATCAAGAATTCAATACACAGGAGGTTCAGGTTCAAATGTTTACTAGTGTACACCAGGAGGCAAAAAACGTACAAGCACAGAATTTTGTCTAACATGAAACAGGAAGTTCAAAGTCTTTATAGTCTTTACATTCAAGTTGTGCCCACCTTACTGATGTGGTATGTCACAGGGCATCTACATCACTTTAGCTTACAGTCCTCTATTCATAAAACCTGCTGATGCTGTATATTTTAAAAAGGTTTCCTCTGGTAACAATATGGCCTTGCTATCCACCTGGTCAGACATAATGTCTTTCTGTAAAGTTACTTCTTCAAGGTTTCACATCAGTTCGAATACAATAGCAGATTCTATCTTCTAATACACATCTTTGTTCACTGTTACACTTTCCCACCAGCTGCATGCTATCTTAGTAACACATATACAAGGCCAAATCATCCCAGCAGGAAAGAGCAGAAGATTTCATTATTTCACATATTTAATTTCCTGACCCAGCAGATAATCACTTGTGAAAAGCATAAACATTAAAACTTGCTAAGCTAGCAACTGCCAGGGTCGGAGGTCAGTTTGCTTCAAGCTACACTGTAGTTTCAAAATTACTTACATTTACACATGAATTAATCCTTTCTGTTATATGATTAATAGAATAAAATGCATTACATACTACTTTGTTTTTAAACTAGTATTTCACACATATTCAAATTCATATTTTTCTAACATTTTCCCTCCTGTTAATACTTTTTATTCTATTTTGAAGTATGTATAACGTCATTTTGTCTCCCAACCTCTTCCACTAAGGATTTTCAGCTAGGTGAGTCATTTGATCTATACTTCAGAAAAAATGTCATCTGAGATCAATCTTTCAATTTCAATATCTTGGTACAAAGTTTCAGTAACAGATACATCAATAAAATCTTTGATTAGTCTTTTCATGCAGGGAATTCCACAACAAACACATGCTCCTATTAGGAGTATTCCCACACAAATGGCAATCAGAATATTCATTAGGATGGAACCCCACCCCCCAAATAGATTCTGGAAAAAGTTCGTCAGTGGGTTTGGGCCTGGTTCAGTCATGGCTGATACTTGCTGAATTACCTCTAGGTGGTTGTTAATTTCATGCCTATTATCTGGTATGTACGCACAGCATTCTTCTTTGATAAGCGCGCACATACCACCTCTCGCCGCTAGGGTGAAGTCAAGAGCCATTCGATTTTGTAGCACAACAGTTCTCATGGCATTCAGTTCATCAGTCACCAGTTCTAGGGCAGAGAAAGTTGCATTACTCATTACTTCGAGAAGTTTCGACAACTTCCTCAGCTCCCAGATCGATTTGACTGCTCCATATGCTGGGAATATTCCTGCCCAAGATATAACACTGTCACTCAAGTCCATATGAGTCAATTTACTTTTATCTTTCACGTTATTATGGTCTTTCCAGCCAGCTTCGATCCGCCCAACTGGATTTACAGGTTTCTCGACTGGACCTCCAGGTTTCCGAGCTACTTCTCTCACGTTTCATATCTTACCCAAAGGTAATTCTGCAGTATGTCTTATTGCCGGAACCAGATAACCCAAAAAACAACTGCCGGACCAATTCTCAGGTAACCATTTATATGCTTTTTTCCCACAAATAAAATAACAGTTTTCTACTTTTAGTACTGATACGCATTAACCCTGCATGAAACATTTTCTGATCTATAACTGACAATTGTTTAAACAAAACAGGATTCTTGCGAATGTCATTCATGGTTGTTTTCAGTGAGTTCAAATATGAATCATAATTAGTATTGCAAAGAATATTGCCATTACTATTCTTAATATAACACCGATAAGATATGGTTATATTACAATTGCTCCAGCCCACCTGGAGAGTATCATTTTTGTAAAAACATACAATTCCTTTTTGTGTGACAGGTAAAAATAAAGCTATTTTGTCCTGTGATCTCACAGTTCCTGTATCAAAGAGTAAATTCTTCCAAGTCTCATTTATCCCCAAAGGGACAGCGGACATTATCAGTCCTCCATATGCTGTTGGTATAGCTGTACAAACCCAGCAATTTGAAATGTTCATAGTCTCTGCATATACACGCTTCATGGCTAGGTATGTGTTAAAATTTGGATGCCAGTCTATAGATGTTTCATCACGCCTTCCCACTTTCACTTGTGTGGTTGAGTGAAGAAAAAACCACAACAAGAGGAAAATTGTCACAATTATAGTCAATAAATGTATACTTAGCAAAATGATTATGCAACATCTCTGGGGTTGATCTAAATTTCTATTCGCTTTGTTTTTGGCCATCTTGCCCTTGTTGTATATCAGTCACAAAGTTTTTATCAAGTTAAAAGTTCTTTACCGGTTTGCAGTGTGTCAAATGAACCCAGGACGTCCTCTCAGCCACTCTGACTGCAGTAGGGGTTTCCAACAGTACCTGGTATGGCCCTTCCCACTTTGGACTCGCCCAGTTCATCCTTTTCGTCACTTTCAGCCACACCCACGTCCCAAGGGCCAAAACTGCTTCCACCGGTCTGGTCTGTTCCTTATCTGAAAAAGAGTTAAACTGCAAAACAGATTTATTTGTTAACAGTTTCCTCATATAACTAGCTAATGAACTGTCAGCCTCTTGTTCTACAGGCATGAGAGCTTTCCACTGAGGAACATAATATGCTCTCCCAAAAATCATTTCAAAGGGAGTCAAACCCTTCACATTTGGAACTGTTCTCATACTCAGCAGTGCTAAAGGCAGACAGTATATCCAATTTTTCTGGGTCTCTTCAACTAACTTCCTAAGTTTACTCTTAAGGGTACCATTGTACCTTTCCACCAGTCCTGCTGACTGTGGGTGGTAGGCGCAATGGTTTTTTCAAGGAGATACCAAAAAATCCTCCAAGTTGTTGAATTGTCTGGTTCACAAAATGTGTGCTGTTGTCACTATAAATCCTTTCCGGAATGCCAAATCTAGGGATTATTTCTTTTATCAGGGCTTTCGCCACTGTTGCTGCATCCGGATTTTTGGTTGGAAAAGCTTCTACCCATTTAGAAAACATATCTACAATGACTAAACAAAACTTTTTTCCCTCACACTTATTTAATTCTATGAAATCCATACAAATAGTATGGAACGGATACGGTGGAATAGGAAAACTTCCTTGCTTGGGTTTAAATGCCCCTTGTGCATGATGCTTGTTACAAGTATGACAAGCTGCACAAAATTTTTTTGTGTAGTTTGTGAATCCATATGTTTGGAATGTTCGGTTTACTAACTGTACCATCCCCCCTGTTAAGACATGGCACTGCCCATGGCTCAACAAAGCTGCATATCTAAACAAATTACACGGCAATATTGGTTTTCTCTCTTTGGAAATGTACAGTCCATTTTCAAGAATTGCACCTTGTTTTTCCCATTTTTGTTTTTCTGCTTTTGTAGTAAGCGTTTGCATTGTTTTTAACATGTCTAAATCTAAAATCTCAGAGGGTTGTAATTCCTCATTCAAAAGTAAGGTTTCTGAGTCTGAGGCTGCTTGCTTTGCAGCTACATCAGCTCTTGCATTTCCTTTTGAAATCTTATCCTGCTGTTTTGTATGAGCTACACATTTACAAATAGCTACTTTGGTAGGTAACTGAATAGATTCTAATAATTCCAAAATGAATTGCACATGATTAATTGGTTTTCCACTAGATGTTATCATTCCTCTATTTTTCCATTGTTGCGCAAATACATGTACTGTAGAAAAAGCATATTGACTGTCAGTATATATGCTTACACATTTGTCTTTTGCTAAAGTACATGCTCGTGTCAAAGCTATCAATTCTGCTGCTTGCGCAGATAAGTTATGTGGTAAGGATTGAGCTTCTAGAATTTCAGTGTCTGTAACTACTGCATACCCCACTAGATTATTTCCTGTAGGACCCCTTCTGCATGAGCCGTCCACGTAATATGTCACCTCGGTATCATCCAAGGGCATATCTGTAAGATCTTGCCTAGGCAAGGCTAATTGTTCAATTTCTTGCAGGCAGCTGTGCGGTGTGCCATCCGCAGGAGTTGGAAGTAATGTTGATGGATTTAATGTCGTACATCGTTCAACTGTCATATGAGGTTGGCTCAGCAGTATAGTCATACATGAAAGATGTCTAGCAGGAGAGAGATATGCTACTTTTTCTTGCAGTAAAATTATTGCGACCGCATGAGGCACTCTCAATGTGAGAGGGTGGAACAACACCACTGAGGCCGAAGCCTGTACTGCCATTGCAGCTGCAACTACTGCTTGTACACAGTGAGGCAAAGATCGCGCCACTGGGTCTAACTGCGATGAATAGTAGGCTATGGGGCGTTGCTTATCCCCATGTTGTTGCGTCAGCACTGACGTCATATATCCTTGCTTGCAATCTATGGTCTGAAAGAACCGTTTGTGATAATTTGGGAGTCCTAAAACTAATGAAGAAGCTATCAACTGCTTCAACCTGCAGAAAGCCGTTTCTGCTTCAGGTGTCCATTGTAAAATATCTTGTGCTGCCATTGGTGTCTTATATATTAAGTTAGTTAGCGGAGCAGATTCCAAAGCATAATTTGGTATCTAGCTCCGACAGAAATTAGTTGTTCCCAAGAAGGACATCATTTCCTTCTTGGTTGCTGGCTTGGGTGCTTGCAAAATTGCTGTTTTTCTTTCCTCATCTAATATTCTACCCTCATTGGATATTACATATCCTAGGTATCTAACTTGCTTTTTCCAAAGTTGTAACTTACTTTTGTTTACTTTGTGTCCTTGTTCCGCTAAAAATTTCAATAACGCTACGGTATCCTCCCTGCATTGTTGCTGGGTGGGGGCTGCTAGCAGGATGTCATCTACGTAAAGTAGAATTTGACTACCTCTCGGTGGGGTAAACCCTGCCAGGTTGCTAGCCATTTCTTGTGCAAATATTGTTGGGCTCTCACAATATCCCTGTGGTAGTCAAGTATAGGTATAACTTTTACCCTGAAATGTAAATGCAAACCAGTATTGACTATCAGGATGTATAGGTATTGAAAAGAAAGCATTACTGATATCTACCACAGAAAAATATTTTTGCTGCGGTTTCAAATCGTTTAACAAAGTATGTGGGTCTGGCACCGTGGGTGCTCTGGGTATCACTGCATTATTTACAGCTTGTAAATCTTGAACCATCCACCATTCCCCATTCGCTTTTTTAACAGGAAATAGGGGTGTATTACATGGTGAATCAGGAGATTCTACCAGTACTCCTTCTTTGAGTAATACTGCTATTGTAGGCTTGATTCCTATTTCTGCATCTTTTCTCAAAGGGTATTGTCTTTTCTGTGGTCTAAATGTTGATTTTGGTGTAATCATAACTGGTCCTGCTGTTCGAATAAGTCCTACATCTGACTTTCCTGTCGACCAAAGAGTCGTTGGAATTTCACATAAGGCTTTTTCTTCTTCTTCTAATAAAAATGCTAATCAGCTGTCCTCGCTAGATTGCAAGTGTACAGCTGGATGTGTCTGTGTCAACCAATTCAGTTTTTGTTTCTCTATCCCTTGTTCTGACAGTTCTAAGTCAGTCTGCTTCTCCCATCTTGTCACCTTTTCTCCTAAGTCTGCCCATTTTACATTTTTGTTCTTTGTCAAGCTGACATGTGGTAATTGATTTGATCTATATAATGCAAGGAATTCTTGAGGTAATGAACAGCTAACTACACTGTTCCCCTCAGTATCCCAGTACAAAGTACGTAAAACCAGTCTAGTTGCACGATTTCTGAACAATTCCTGCTCATACTCTCTTATCAGGTCCTGGTGTAGTACAGTAGTATAGAGTACAATGTAACAAATGCTGTCGATCCGTGTCGAGGGAGGGGGCTTTACTGATGGCTATGTTCATAAGTTCCTCGGTTACTGCCCCTGGACCAGTCGTAACTAGGTCCTGGCTGTACCAGTAAAAAGTTTCACCCTCCGATCGCACTACAAAAGTATCCATTTGTCTCTGCGCTTCCATACCTTGTACAGTTGGAACTACTGCTATGCCAAATATCTGCATAAGGTCCCTTCCTAATAGGTTCACTGGACACTTTGCAGAAACAACAATTTTACTTCTTTGGGTCATACCTGAAACAGGGTCAGTTATTGCTATATCATGGGAAAGTGGTTCCCTGTATAGCTGTCCGTTTGCAGCTTTTACCAGTATATAATCAGGTGATTCAGAATGTTCTGGTAACTTGGAGGGGTGTATCAGGGTCCGTGACGCTCCTGAGTCACACAGGAATTTGACTTCCCTTCCCTCCACCAGAAGTGTAACTTCCGGTTTCGTATCTGCTAAGTAGAGCTCTAGGCTCAATAATGCTAAATCCAAAATTTCACTTTCTTCATCCTCCATATCTACTTGCACTTCCACTATTCCTTCTATCACATTTATATTTGTTTTCTGTTTATTAACTTCTCCTGATTATTTCTGACTTTCACATGATGTATCTTCACTATCATATAGTCAGTCCTCATCTCCCTTATCTTCTGTAATTACCTTTTTGTTCTGCTTACAATCCCTCGCTAAATGTCCCTTTTTCCCACACTTAAAGCATTCACCTCTCTTTCCTCTCTTCAAAATCTTCTGATCGTTTGTCAGACTGTTTATTTCCCTGGGCATTCTTCTTGCCCTTTTTACCTGACTGTAACACAAATACTTCAGCTCCGTCTTCAGCAGTGAAGACTTGCGCCTTCTTTTTCTTTTTACTATTAAAATGTCTTTCAGCATGTCTAGCATATTCAAGTAAGGCTTGTAGCCTACCTGTTCGATGGTCTATCATGTGCTTCGTAATGACGCTACTGATAGGTGCAATGCAACCTTTCAAAAATGCATTCTTTAATTGTTGTTCATATGGGGAATCATTCGTTTGGTTTTCAGGAACCATCATGCCGCTATGATTATTAAAACATTCCAATAATCTAGCATAGTACCCATATATTGTCTCATTTTCCTGTTGTATGCATTGATTAATGCAATTCCAGTCTGCTCTAGGTTTCCATTTCTCAGAGATTTGGTCTGTAAGACCTTTCACTCTGTTGTTTAATTCTGTGTCACTATGTGGGAGTGGTTTTAGCTCTGCATTACGAGGATTCCAGATGCCACAAATCATGTGCCAATCTGGACCTATAATTTGTCTTACTACTTTCTCTACTTCTTCCCCATTCAAGTGGTAACTCAACTTCATACCTTGTAGGTCTTCTAAAAATTTCGTAAAATTAACTTTTGGATGGGGGATTCCCTCAGTAGCTTTCCAGATATCCTCCGGTGTCCATGGTCTATATACTAAGAGTGTTGGGTCCTGCCCTTCCTGTCCTGCCTGGGGATTTGGGACCTCTATAAGTGGGCATATTTCTTCCTCACTCTCATCCTGTAGGTTTGTCTCTATTTGATATGATTCTGTGTCCCTACGTATTTTACGTGCTCGGGACCTAGTTTCAATAGGATCTCTAACAAACGGTTGTGGTCTTGCTGAGACTTCAGGATAACGCGGAGGCGGACCAGCCTATCCACTCACTTCATATCCTGAAAAAGGTAAAGGAGGGGGAAAAGGAGGAGGAGGAGCTGTTGCTATTACTAAGTTATTATCTTCTTTGTCTAAAAATAATGTTTTTGAATTTTTAATTTTCTGTACTCTACGATTTGCTTCCTCAATCCACCTGTGTGCCTGAGGAATGCCTAATTGGCGTTGCTTTTTTGCCTGACCTCCCGCATCGGATTTAAGTTGCTTAAGGAGTTTAACCAGTGAAGTTTTATCTAGTTTACCATCGAATTCATATTTGTTAACCCATTTCGTATAATACCTAACGTTTTCAGAACGTTGTGATTGCATGTATTTTGCGTCTTCGGTTAGGGGCGAATCTCGCGATGTTTTAGTGCACTGATTTCCCATGGTAAAAGAAAATGTTACGTAACCCTTCTTATCACGTGATATCAAAGGTTCAGTTCCTTTTCACAGTTTATCTAGAATAACTGCCTACCTTATTCTGTTACCCTGATCTATGACCAAATATACAGTACTTCCTTTTGTCCCTGATCTGCATAACAAATCTTGACAACAATATTTACTGTAACCTAGTCCCTGATCTAAAAGAGAAAAAAGGCAAAATCTTCCTACCTGAGCCTCCAGTATTGAGTCGTCCAGGATCCGCTCTTTGGCCAGAGATCAGAAAGTGGCCAGCCGCTTTAAACGACAATTCAGTCGGAGGTCTTTTCACTCAAGAAGAACCATTTCGGTAACTTCTCCTGTGCAGTATTTGACCACCGGTAGACTCTGATCTGCAGCTGTCCGAGGGATTTCCGGCTAAGAAGGACCAAACTGTTAAATACAATCAAGAATTCAATACACAGGAGGTTCAGGTTCAAAAGTTTACTAGTGTACACCAGGAGGCAAAAAACGTACAAGTACAGAATTTTGTCTAACATGAAACAGGAAGTTCAAAGTCTTTATAGTCTTTACATTCAAGTTGTGCCCACCTTACTGACGTGGTATGTCACAGGGCATCTACATCACTTTAGCTTACAGTCCTCTATTCATAAAAACTGCTGATGCTGTATATTTTAAAAAAGTTTTCCTCTGGTAACAGGGGGAGGGGATATTTATTTTATCAAGCTCCCAGCTAAACTATTGCAATGTGAAGATATTTCCTAATTTTTAAGGGAGGTACCATTCTTTTCTTGCACTAACGTAAAGTAAAACATTTTCTGTGCTAACATTATCGGAAGATATGACCCTCAGACTTGTTCCTGTATGTTACAAGGGAGGTTCTTCCCAATCTACTTGGTGACAAGGTGCTTAAATCAAGTCTGGCTCCTTCTGACATTAGGAGCTTTAACACACCAAGCCTGTCTGTCCACCACTGTTTCTTTAAGTCTTGTAAATTCATATTCCGGATTTCACGAATGCCATTTATCCATCTTAACCATCGTTGCCAACTTCTTCTTTTGCCTTCCGTCTTTCCCAGCATCAATGTATTCTACACTGAATCTTGTCTTCCTATTATGTGGCCAAAATATTTGCATTTTAGTTTTACTTCCAAACTTTCCAGTGAACAGTCATGATTTATTTCCCTAATTGTTTGATCTTCTTGGAGTCCATGGAATTCTCAAAAGTTTTCTCCAACACCACATTTGAAAAACATTGATTTTTTTTTCTGGTGCACAGCCTTATCTATAGTCTAGCTTGCTCAGCTATAAATTATTATCGGGTAAGCCATAGCTTTGGCTACACAGACCACTGTTGATTATGTGACATATTTGCTATTCAATATTTTATCATAATTTGCCCTTGATTTCCTCCTAAGAAGTGCCTTTTAATTTCATGATTGTAATAACCATGCACAGTAATGTCTGAGACTAGAAAACCAAAAATTCTACACTACCTCCATTTCTTCCTTATTTGCAAAGAATTGACAGAGCTAGATGGCATATCTTACTTTTTAATGTCGAACAATAAAACAGCATTTTTGCTATATTCAGCTGTATCAACATGCTTTTTAATGTCTCCTCATTTTTAATTACAATAGTGGGATCATGCCTCACTTCTTGAAGCAGAAAAGTATTAATTTTATTCATACAAATATAAAATCAAAACAAATAAGATCTTAATTTACTGTCTTTTTGGTTAATGCAGTTTCATTGAAAGCTCATATAAAAATAATCCTCCATCAAGGATAATGCATTCTCTTAAATAAAAAAATACTAATAAATACTCAGTATAATAATAACATGAACATTTCATATTGTTTATTATTAAACCCCCTGGATTTAGGGTACCATAAATAAATTCATACTATGATTCTTTTTCTATTATAATTTGGCATATATCAAAACATAAACCTAGATTATAAAAATGATACATGTCGTTAAACTTCAAAATGACTGTTCTATGAATGAGAATACATAAAATGTGCAAATGGAATAGAGGCGGAGGCATTTTTGCATATATATATATATATATATATCTATATATATATATATATATATATAGCTCTATATATATATATATATATATATATATATATATATATATATATATATATATATATATAATTTTCTCTGTCCTCGCCCGATATAGCATGTATTGCAGGGACAGGAAATACTGTACACCACAACTGAATCATATTTATGTATTTATTTACCAGGAAAGTCTGACTGGGCCAGAAGCCCACTGTTAGTGGAGGCCCAGGTTGAAAAGCTCCACAGAAATATAAGCAAAAATACAATAATTAGTACAATAGTATACATATAGTAGGATGTAGAATACACATCATCTAGTCAGTCTATGCAAAGAAGTATTCAGTACAGTTTTTTAGTGGATACAGGTTCAAAAAAGAAAAACACACAATTTCAGTAAAGATCACTGCAAGACAAATAAAATTATTACTGTGTACATAGTAAATAATAGTTATGAACAAATATTTCTTGTATATATACATATATGTTTTTTTTTTTTTTTTAAGTAGTAATAACACTGAGGTGAGGGAGAAAATGAGGTAAGGAGTGGACAGTGTTGATGAGAGAGTTATAGATAGTTTGTCAGTCAGGCTTGGCACAATGCCAGCTTTTGGATAGATGTTCAAATAGTTCAAATAGTTTGAAATTTGTAGATTCAAGTGTGTTTTGGAAGATGTGGGGTAGAGAGTTCATAATTGTTCTATTTGATTTGAGAATAAGGCTTCACAGCTGCACTGTGAGTGTTGTTATCATTGTTTACTATGAGAACATTTCTATCTGCAGATCTTAGATTTTGTGGGCATGAGTAGGGAACAACAAGTTCATTGAGGGATGGGCAATTATCAGGAGTAGTGTGTGAATTTAAGTTGGTAGTGATGGAGAAGGTTAGGTAGCTCAAGCCAATTTAATTTATGTAGAGAAATACAATGATGGGTTTGGTGGGGAAGGTTGGCTGTGAAGCAGGCTTTTTTATTGTTGCAAGTTTCCAATTTGGTTAAGTCTGATTTTTTTAGGTTGGTAAAGAGGGGAAAAGCATAAAGGAGTGTAGAGAGAAGGAAGGTTCTGGATATGGCTAGTCTGGTATTGTCAGTGAGGAATGGCTTGCTTCTGTATAGTGAGCCAAGTTTGACATGAACTTTCTTAATTGTGATGGCTATGTGTTGGTCAAATCTGAGTTTGTTGTTGATAGTCTTGCCAAGGAGTTTTGTATGCTCAACTGGTTGGATGACTGTGTTGTTTGCTGAGAGAATAGTAAAAGGAAGGGTGGTAGGTGATTGTTTGCTGCTGATAAATAGCATTAACTGTGTCTTTTTGGGGTTGAGGGTTAGTTGTGAATTATCTAGATATGTTTCAATATCATTAAAAGCTTGTTGTGCTACTATTTGGAAGTCTACTGAGGTATCTGAACAGATTAAAGTTGAATCGTCTGAATACTGAACTACTTTAGCATGTGTTGTGGATAAGGCTAGATCATTAGAGAAGATGGTGAAAAGAATGGGCCCTAGTATGGATTCTTGGGGGACTCCGAATGAAACCGGCAGAAGTGGTGAGAGTTCATATCACCCTTGATGTACAGTAATAGGGAATGCCCACTAATAAAACATTGTGTTCTAGTGTCCCTGTATGAGCACATCAAGCAACTCTTACACAGAGAAATAGAGATTCTTTCAATTTTACAAGTAAGCTTGAATGTGCCAAGTGGTCCATATGACTAAATAATGACCTGAAATTGAACTCTTTTCTTGTTAGGAAGTGGTCAGAGTAATATCACCTCATATCTTAGGGTTTAATGTTTCTCCCAGCAGTTTTGATTCTGGTATCTGGTTCATCTAACCCATAATTTACTGTGAACTGTTTGGCAAAAGAAAAATAAATAAATAAATAGGATGATAATCATTTACTGCATCTTTGTTTGCAGCCATTTATTCTTGGCATATATACAGATTTTTCAGGGCAAATAATGTGATCCATATCTCAATTTCTCCCACTGGTGATGTCTTTTATTATACATTTCCCTGTTTGGTAAGCCACTGTTGCTCCTTTATCTTATTGAAGTGCATAACATACTGTAATTATACTCCAAAATCAGGGAAAAAGATAAACTTATTAAAACAAATCTATAGCACAAGACCTGATTTTATGAGTGCTTAGGGGTGCTTAACAAAAGCTTGGGTCTTGTGCTATGGACTAACAGTGGACAGTGCTGACTGTCAAACAACAGCAGCAGAGGGTTAAAATAGCTCTTAAAAGCTGACTGAACTTACTCTACCACAAATGTTTTTCAGAACAAAGTGTCTAGCACCTTTTAAAGCCATTATTTCTACAGAGATACACATCATTTCTGCCTTCTCTATACTCAGTCAGTTAGGTATTAGACCATTATGTGGAAAAGAAATTTCTGATTTAAGTAAGGAGCAAAATTAATCCTAAAAGGATAGAAAAGAAGGCATGGTTCAGCAAACAGAAAACTTTGTTCAGACTAAGGAGATAGAGTGATGGTGATATAACAAAAATATAAATAAAATACAACTATAAGTAACTATATATAAGAAAATATTTCAGTACTATTTACAGTTTAAACGTTTTATGCATTGTAACATTGGATTTTAAAGACAGTACAGTAAGTATCATTTTCAGGTAACAGTGTATATGAAGTGTTCAGAAGAAGCAACTGCAAAGTCTACTTATCAGAAATGGCTGATGTAAAAATTAATGTGCAGTCAGTTTCATACTGACAATGTTACTTGAAAGGGACAAGATAATGAATCATCTCTAAAGCAACCAAGTTAGTGCACTGTAAATGAACAAAAGCAATTTCATATTAATACAAGCAAAAAGGTGTTGAAGCATTTCAAAGAATTTGTGGCTACTTGATTGAGAAACAAGCAGTCAGAGTTTGGAAAGAAAAAATCAGCATAACTCCTTTGGTACAAAATAACTGTCTATGTGTTAGAGTTTGAAAAAGTTCCAGACAATGAGATGTGACAAGAAGGCCAAAACAGTAAGGAAAGATGCATGTGGTCTAACATGGGTGGCAATTTAAAATGCTTGAATGTTGAACATATTGATGCTTTTTGGCCAGTCAATGGATGATGGGGCAACAGTTTGAGAAAAAATGATCCACATTATGTATTTAATAACATTATGGATGTTAATAACAAAAGGATTCCTGAGATGTACAATGTAGTCCACATCAGAATCTTTATGCTGAGCCACAGTTTCATAGTACCATCTGAACCATTTCAGACTAAATACTGATCACGAGTGTCAATGGAAATAGCAGGCAGAGACATTTGGGAATTATACAATTATATATTCTATTAAAAGAATGCCTTTTCAACTCCTCAGAAAACAAGGTAAACAACAAAATAAACTAATAAATGTAAAAAAGCACACCAAGATATCAAAAAATCACCAGTAAAAAGTCCAAGGTACCCAAAGAAGGGAGGTCCAGCCACAAAACGAATAAAAACAGCTTTATTCCAATGAACCAAACCACATTAACGTTTCTTAACAAACTCCACAAATACATTTTAATTTAAAGTACTTCGTCAGATGTAGACCCCATGGTAGGCTGCCATATAGTTCTTCACGTCCCCTTGTTCTTCTTTTATTCTCACTAATTCTCATTGTAATGCATTTTTTTTCCCAGAATGGCCTGTATTTTTTAATACACTAAACTGAAACCAAGGGGCACAAATGCCAACAAAATCTTCACAATTCATCCAAATAGGGTGTCTCATTCTCCATTCACACCAAATGCAGATCCTGAGATTTTTATCTTGGTGGTTCCCACTTCCCAGGAAAATTCATTTCTTCTATAAGTGGAAGGAGTTCTGACATAAAAACAGTTTTCAGGCTTTAGCTGAAGGCTTTTTTCCCTTTATTTGTTCATTATTCACTTATTGCAAAACATGTGTAGAAGTTTCCAATTGTACCAATCAAAAGAGTGATCAAACGTTCTCCAAAGACATTATTTCTCAGATAATCCTGAGAAGCAGCCAGAAATGTTTTTCTCTACATCAGCTAAACAGACATTGACAGCAGGAGTTTCTTCTTTGCAATTTAACACCACAGTGAATGAAACATCATGCTCCTGTGGAAAGAATTATGTGAAACGTGAAAATTTGGATGAATTGTGAAGATTTTTTGGCATTTGTGCCCCTTGGATTCAGTTTAGTGTATTAAAAAATACAGGCCATTCTGGAAAAAAAAACGCATTACAATGAGAATTAGTGAGAATAAAAGAAGAACAAGGGGATGTAAAGAACTGGGACAGCCTACCATGAGGTCTGCATCTGATGAAGTACTTTAAACGAAAACATATTTGTGGAGCTTGTTAAGAAACGTTAATGTGGTTTAGTTCATTGGAATAAAGCTGTTTTTATTCATTTTGTGGCTGGAACTCCCTTCTTTAAGTACCTTGGACTTTTAACAAAATAAACTAAAAAAAATATAAATCAAACCAAGACCAGGACACCGATTTACTGAAATAAAACACAGTCAAATCACTCTAGCTCCTCGGTTCTAAAAAAGCCTTCATGGAGTAATAAACATAAAATCACAACTTCTTAAATAGTACAGGCATCTGCCTCTAATTACATAATTATCTAATTAAACACTTAAAATTAATAACATCAAATTACGAGACTTCCAGTTGCATTCTAGATTTAAATCAACAGGTGTCAGGATTGCAAATTTAAAAATAAATAAAGCTTATTTGTATGACAGTTTCATTTTGATATTAGAACTTCCTTTACCACCATTTACTTTTTCCAAAATTGTAGCCCTGAGACCTGTTGGATCACTGGCATGATAAGATTTAAAATGCAAAGCAAGAGGGCTTTCCATCTTAACATTTTTAATATCTCTTACATGTTCCTGTAACCTACATTTAAAAGCCCTCTTGCGTTCTCCTATATAATACATTTTGCATGGGCACTCTAATGCATAAATAATGCTGTAAGTATAACAATAATATTTATTAGTAGGTGTGAAAAAATCCCATTAATATTATCAAATGTCCTTACAATGAACCTACAGGTAATACAGTTGTTAAATGGAAAAGTACCAACATCACTGGGCTGAATGACTCTACTATCTGTGGGTATTCTAAACTTACTATGAACTATAAAATCTTTGAAGTTGCAACCTCTTCTATATGAGAACAAAGAATTATGATTCAGCACATCTGCAAACCTTTTATATCTTAATAAAAGGCCGCAATAATATCTCATAATTTCTTCCACTTGTTTACTTAAAATGTAATATGTGATAACTACAAAATCTCTCTTATTGTTGTCTTTAGGCACTAATCCCTTATCACTTCCTGTACCAACATATCTATCTGACTTACCCTTAGTCCATTTTTGATCATCACTAACTCTATATAAAGCCTCTTCTACCAGCTGTCTATCATACCCCCTTTCCAAGAACATCACAGCAGTTCTAACTCACATTTCAGCTAATTGTTATCACTACATAATCTCAAAATACATAAAAATACACCATAAGGTAATGCTTCCATTGTTAGTGATGGATGACAACTGGTACCATATAAAAATTGTCCTTCGAAAACAAGCATGTTTTGATGTATCACAGTTGGCATAAAGCTAATAGCACTGGTTTAAACAGAAAGACTGTAAAACAGATAAAATGAACAGACCCAATGAGTGAGCAAATGGCAAAATGACAAAAGTAAACAATGGTAAAGATGGGGTACACAGCGGCAATCATGAAACAAATATGCACAAAACAGTGGCTGCAGGAAGGGATAACACCTTAAAAAACATGGAGACAGATGTAGAAACTATATATTATAACTCATGGTATGAATATAAGTAACTGAGAAATTATCTGGAGCATGCCAGAAGTGGCAAGAGTGAATTGTAAAATGAAATTAGACTTATTTGTGTGGCAGAATATGATAAATAATTGTCACATATACAATTGAATAAGCCAGAGCTGTTACTAAAGAACCATACAGGTAAACCTTGGCTCTGACAGGAAACAAGAGCTGTGCTTGTGACATATGATGGCAGAACACGGTATTTGCATGTATGCATTTTTTTTATTTTCTCATATTTGCATTTACACACACACACACACACACACACACACACACACACACACACACACACACACACATACACACATCATTCTGCAAAATTCACCTGCACACTGCAGATTTCTAAGAGAGGTGAAAACTCCCATGCTATGTGCAAACAAGTCTCCCACACAACACTGATGCTGCTGGCATCTTCTGGAGGGGCTGATGCTAGAAAGTGGACACACAGCAGTAATGTTGCTGGCATCAACTCCTATTGTCTGTACAAACAAATCTCTGCACAGCGCAGATGCTGCTAACAACTACCAAAGGGGCTCATGCCTGAAAGTGGATGTGCAGCACTGCTGCTGCTGACATCTTCTGTAGGGATTGATTCTGGAAAGCAGAAAGCTGGGCTAACAATAACAAGCAGAAGGGATTATTTTTGTTTGTTATGGCAAGGCTATGCCCCCTAGCCTGAACCAGGCCCATGGCAGCTGCCTAGGTCACAGTGCTAGAGCCAGTTCTGGTTTAAAGAGGTAGTCACCCTGTTAAAGTCAGAATTGATCAGGCCATTTATTAAGTACAGTGCCTCTTTTGGAATATATCTCACTAAACATATCAAACAATTAAAAAAGGACACTAGAGGTTCTTAATCAAAACAATCTCAGACCTAAAGTCCCCTAAGCTACCAAAAAAGGTTGGGAATTCTATTTTTTCATTCATTGTCTTAAAGATTTTTGAAGAGAGATCTCCATCTTACTTATCATGTCATTAGAGATCCAAATGTCCTGGATGTCCTATATTTCTACAAATCCAATACCCCTTATACTAGAACCAGGGATATAAATCTTCCCACACAGATAAATAAGACATGGTGGAGGTATAGGTTTATAACCCAGCATTACTAATGATGCCCTAGGTTTATGGTGGGCAAAAGCGCTCAGTTTGTTGTGTTTTACAATAAACATTTCTTGCTTTTATGAACAGCAGTTTTGGACTTATTGGGTAACAAGCACTTAGTCAGCCTGACTCTACAGCATGCAGTGGTGATATTTTGGGTTCTTTTGGTGAATTTGTTGCTTCTTTATCATGTTTGGTGGAGACTGGTACTTGTAGAAGATAAGTTGAATATACACATGAATAGACTAGTAATCCAACAAACCGACCAGCACCACGACTGTAAAAACGCTTTTATTGAACCAAGCAGTTGTATAGATAAAAACACTTAGCGCTTTCACCCACAGCATTGTTGGGCATCATCAGAGTGTAAATTAATTAACACAATCCATTCCCTTTTTATATAAATATCTAAAACCACACCTCCTTCAATTAAGAACATCAATTGCAATACAACATTCAATTAAATAAAAGGTGTATGTGTACCAATGTTTATTTGTGTTTGTATATAGTATTTGTGTCTAAAATTGTATATAAAAATGTATGTATGTGTATATATTTTTATATTCATCAAATTCATCATGTTTGAAGGGGAGTTTTTTAAACAGTGCACCGGAGTGGCCATGGGGGCTAGATGTGCTCCCATTTATGCCAACCTAGTGTTAGCTGAATGGGAGACACAAACAGTGTTTAAATCCCAGTACAAGTCCAACATTGCCCTATACCTGCGCATTTTGGATGACATTCTAATTTTTTGGAAAGGGCCAGAAGAAGAAGTTAAGAATTTTGTTGAGTATATCGAATCAACAACTTCATTTTTGAAGTTTACTAGTACAATTTACAAAGACAAATGTGAATATTTGGACATTTTATTGTACAAGGAGAATGACACCTTGCAGTCCAACATTATAGGCTATATAAGCCTAGCCAAAAAATGTACCCTGGCTTTCGCCACCCAAGAAAATTATTTCGAGCAGAGCCACAGAAGTGATCCCTGGGGTGAATTTCCCATTTCCCATCCAATCATCAAGATTTTTCTTGAAGAGTGCTAATGAGGATTCACCGTAAAAATACTTTTTCCAATTCTTTTTCAGATTTTAACAGTTGCCATCCATACTTTCAGAAGAAAAACATTATGAAAGGACAGATGGTAAGACTCTCAAGACTAATTAGTGACGATTGTATGTACAATGTAGAAATCAAAAAATTGATTGAAATGTTTATTGAGAGAGGATACCCTCGAGATATCCTATTGAAAATAAGTAAGGAAGTGGATGGGGGAAGAAACATTGTGTTTAAACCCATTTTAAAAGGATATCTCCCAAGAGACAGTAAAGATGGTACCGATGATGGTACAACAGACAAAGCAAGGGCTATGATACTCCCCTACAATGACATGATGGGTAAAATTAAGATTATTTTAAAAGAGCCTTAGCTTAGTATCTTTACAACTGAATTAAAAGGAATTATAGGTAATTAACCTGATTTTATGCACAGTAGGGGAAAGAATTTGAAGGAAATATTGGAAATGGACATGGATTTGAATACATATAAGAGATCTAGGAAGAGGAAATGTGGTCTGTGTAGCATATGTAAATACATTAATGACAGACCTTACATTACTGTGCAAAACTATGGACAAACTATTAGATGTCCAGGTTATTGCAATTGCAATACCAAAATGGTCATATACATTGCTACCTATCTAAGCTGCTCAACATACTATATTGGTAAAACCATCAGGAAATTAAGATCTGGGATACTTGAACATGTTAGGGACATTAGAAACAAAAAAAACTGTTAATGCACTTTATTCACACAGTTTGAAATGCAGAGACTTTAAAAAGTTTTTATTTTTTGTTATTGATCGTGTCCCACATAATGACAAGGGAGGGGATGACAAGACCTTTCTGGAAGTTAAAGAATGTATGTGGCAGCTTAGATTGGATGCATCCAAGCCACCTGGTATAAATGAATATATTTCTATTTCCAGCATTCTAAAATATAAATCACATTTTATATGAATTTTTATTATGTAGGAATGTTCACACATTTTATACATATTTCATGCAAACACTGCAATATTTATACATTTTATATTATACATTACATATTATAGATTATATTGTATAGTTACATTTAACAAGTTATTTATTTATATACAATTATATCACACACAGTTTACACTTCTATTCTACATACATTTTATATACATAACAATAACAATTTTTAGTCTATAGACATATACTTTTGGCATGGTTATACAATTGAATGAGCTATTTTGGTCAGAATATAAAAATATATACCCATACATACATTTTTATATACAATTTTAGACACAAATATTATATACAAACACAAACATTGGTACACATACACCTTTTATTTAATTGAATGTTTTATTGCAATTGATGTTCTTAATTGAAGGAGGTGTGGTTTTAGATATTTATATAAAAAGGGAGTGGATTGTGTTAATTAATTTACACTCTGATGATGCCCAACAATGCTAGTGGGTGAAAACGCTACGTGTTTTTATCTGTACAACTGCTTGGTTCAGTAAAAGCGTTTTTACAGTCGTGGTGCTGGTCGGTTTGCTGGATTACTTGTAGAAGATGTTTCTTATTGGAACGTTGGACCCTAGTACTGGAGTAAGGTTGTATTAGGTTTTGTAATGATGGGGTTTTCTTTGGATAATAAAGTATTTTTGGGGTTAGTATAAGTTGATTATAAAGTTGAAGCTGAGGAAGTTCTAGCCAGTAAAGTTTTTTTAGGGCTGAGCAGTGGTGATTAAGATGTGAGCTATTAGAGGCAAACTTTGCTATTTTGTTATAGCAAACTTCAAGCATAGATATATCTGATTTTTTTGAAGTTGGTGAGGATAGGGGAAGCATATGAGTGTGGTGGGGAGGTGTGTTTGTGCTATTTTGGCTTTAGTGCTGTTTGTGAGGAATTGTTTGTTTCTGTATAGTCCCCCTAATTTTTTGTGAACTTTCTTAACAGTGAGTGAAATGTGAGTGTCAAACCTCATGTTGTGGTCTATATCTTAACTCCAAAAAGTTTGGTGTGAGTGACAGGAAGTATAATAGTGTTATTGTTAGATGTGATAGTAAATGTGCATGCATGAGTGGTGTGGTTGGTTGGAAGGAAGATGAAAAGTTTTGTTTTGTTAGGGTTTAGTATTAGTTGAGAGTTATTGAGCCTTTCTTCTACAGAGAGGAAGGTGGCCTGAGTTTTCACTTGTAGTTCTTGGAGAGAAGGTGAGGAACAGATTAGTGTAGAGTCATTAGCGTATTGGATGACTGAAGCATGAAGAGTTGAATTGTGGAGGTTGTTAGTAAAGACAGAAAAGTAAGGGACCAAGTATGGGCCTTGGGGAACGCCTATTGTAACTGGTAAAAGAGGAGAGACTTGCTGCCATTTTACTGCTTGCTGTCTATTTGTTAAGTAACTCTGACACCAGGTGAGGGTGGATGTTCTAAGATTTAGTTTAGAGAGGGATATAATGAGTTTATTATGGTTAACCATATCAAATGCCTTGGAGAGATCAAGAAAGACAGTGGAGACATAATTGCCATTATTTCTGTGGGTGTTAATTGTATGAGTGAATGACATAAGGGCTGTTACGGTGCTGTGGTATGGTCTGAAACCATGTTGAATATTAGTGAGAAGGTTGTTGGTGTTAAGGTATTTCATAATTTGTTTGTGTACACACCTCTCCAGTAGTTTGGCTAGAGGTGAGAGTATGGCTATATGGCGATAGTTTATTAGCTCTTTAGAATTACCACCTTTATGCAATGGAAGGACATGAGCCACTTTCCAGATCTCTGGGACTGGGTTTCCAGATATAGAACAGTTGATGAGAATGGATACTGGATATACTATGGCATCGGCAGCTATTTTTAGGAATTCTGCAGGGAGTTTGTCAGAAGCTAAAGTGGTAGGTTTTAATTTCCTAAGGAGGTTTCTGATTATGTCAGTAGGAATGGAGTGGAAGCTAAAGCCATTATTATTAGTATGACGATCAGATGGTAAGTTTGAGGTTGGACAGCTCTGAGAGTTAGCAAGTACGATGATTGATTCAGTGAAGTATTTTTTTAAATATGGAGGAAATAATATTTGAGGTATCTGTTAAGGTTGAAGGGGGAGTGCCTGATTTTCCAGGGTGGAGAATATTGTTAATTGCTGGCCAAACTTTTTTTGAGATTGTGATGATATCTAGAGTGGATATTGTGGAAATAACTAGTTTTGTCTGTTTTGACACATTTCTTTGCTTTCTGACGGAGTTCAAAGAAAACCTGCTTGTCTATAGGTGCTCCTGTTTTATGCCAAAGAGCCCAGGCTTTATCCCTGGATTTTAGTAGAGATCTAGTGTCTTTGGTCATCCAAGGGGCATGATTAGATTTAACTCTGATGGTTTGAGGGGGTCCAGGAAATCAAAGATGTGTAGGAGGGTAGAGATGAAATATTGTACTGCTTCATCTAGTTTTAGGTATTTGAGAGGAGACCAGTTACAGTCTTTGAGCATATTAAAAAAGCTTGTTGTATTGAAGTTTTTTATGTTTCTGTTTGTTTGGTAATTACTGGGCTTTACCTGATATGTATGATGTCTAATTACGAATGTGGGTAGGTGATAACTCAGACTGTCAGTGAGACAGCCTGATTGGCATATAAGGGTTGGTCTGTTTGTAAGAGTCCAGTCACGTACTGACTGTCTGTTTGTTGATTTGTCAATTCTGGTAGGAGACTGGATGAGTTGGGAAAATCCCTGGAGATTGGTGAAGTTGGTTGGAGAACTGGAGTTACACGGTAACCAATCAATGTTTAAGTCCTCGAAGATGATGGTTTCATGTTGGAAGACATCAGAGGCCCATTCAAGTAGGGTCTCCATAATTGTTATGTTGTTGCTGGGTGGTATGTAGCAACTAGTTATAGCTATACTTTTTTTAAAGTTGATTTTTAGTTTTGCAAGCAGAATTTCCGTATTGGCTAAGGGTGGTGTACTTATATCCCGGTTATCCACATTTAATTGAATTTTAAACATCAAAGCTATACCACTTCCCTTTTTATTTGTGCGGTCATTAAGTAGGATATTATAGCCTGAGGTAAGTATTTCATTGTTGGAGATTTCAGGTTTTAGCCAGGTTTCAGTTAGTAATAAGAGGTCAGGGGAGTATAGGGAAAGAGTAGCGTGTAGATCATGGACTTTTTTCGTGATGCTTCTGACGTTCATATTAAGTATTACTAGGTCATTAGCCTGTCTTGGTGTTTTGAGTATGTTGGGAGAGAGATTTATGTTACACATGTGGGAGTTATTATCATTTGGGCCTGGGTTTGGGTGAATGTCTCTACTGAGTGATAGTGTGGCCTATGGAAGGCTATAAAATGATTTCAATAACAGGAATGTATCTAGATTCTATAAATTTAGTTATTCCTAGATTCAATAAATTTGAGTGTTTGAGAAAACCCTCCAAATTCCCTCCAAGACATAACACAAGCACTCAGGTCACTCCAGAACAAGTGCAAATATGTCTCTGTCATTGTTCATGTTGGTGTGAATGATCTGAGACGTACCTCCCTGGGCTACATGAAAAGAGACATGGAAGAGCTCTATGATCATGTAGCCCAGGCTGGTATAACCCTGACCCTGAGTAGCATCCTGCCCTCACCAAGAATGATACCTCAGTATAAAGAAAAAATGATCAATTTCAACAATTGGCTAAGCTTCTGGTGTCATTCAAAGGGGATCCAGTGTCTGTCAGCCTAGGACGACATGCTCGACAACCCACATTGCTTCGTAAGAGATGGCTTGCACCTGTCACCCCTAGGCTTTTGAAAACTGGCCAAGGCTCTTGCTGCCCCCATAGTGCCTTTTTAGGCAAGGCTCAAAAGTCAAACCCACCTCCGTAAACAGCACAATTAACAAAAAACTGAGGGTTATGCTACTCAATGCCAGAAGTTTAAATCTCAAAATGCATTTGCTCAAAGCACTCCTCAGTATGGAGAACGATGACATCTGTACAGTAACTGAAACCTGGTTCAAGGCTCCAGAGAGCACCCCAGCACTACCGGGCTACAACTCGTACCACACGTTTTGGCCACAGAACACAGACCAAAACACAAAAAGAGGGGGTATATCCATATTCATCAAAGATACCCACACCTCCAGGCTAGTGGCACAGCATGATACCTCTGAGATCATCCATGTGCAACTAACATCGGGCAAATCTGCAATGCAAATTATGGCCTGCTACACATCAGCCTCCATGACCCAGAACCACCACTCCACCTTTCTGGAGACACTGGAAAACATGAAAGTCCTACCGAACACCCTGATATTGGGTGATTTCAATTACCCTACCATTCACTGGGAAAACTACTCGAGTACAAATTCCCAGACTCAACGCTTCCTGGAATTCATCAACTCAAATACCCTGGATCCACTGGTAAACTCCCCTACCAGAGGTGAAAACATATTGGACCTGATCATCACCAACATGTCCCACACCGGAGGTCAACCCATCACTGGTTAGATCAGACCATAAAGTAATCACTCTGGATGTCCACACCCCACCACCACCCCAACTAAGGAAACCACAGTAAAAAGCTTTTCTAAAGCAAACTTCACCTTACTTAAGACAGAGGTGGTAAGTTTCACAGCCCCCACGCTAAAGGATAACACTGCCCAAGATGCAGAAACCTTTACAAATGCACTCTATGAGCACCTACAAGGATGCATGGATAGTGCCATCCCTAGGAAAACTAAGACTCTAAGAGAAGGAAACCAGTTTTGTGGACCCCTGCAATAAACAGGCTATACAATAGAAGTAGGAAACTAGTTCAGAAAAAAAGCAAATCCCAAGAAGGACAGACATCCCTGATCAGTATCAGTAAGAAACTAAGGTCCCCCATGAAATCATCCAAGGCTAACTTTGAAAGAAAAATAGCCAAGGATTCAAAAGATAACCACAAAGCCTTCTTTAGCTATGTTAAGAATCTAAGTGGCAACTCACAGATATGCACTGAACTAGTGCAAAATAGCACAAAATATATTGAACCTGCTGATATTGCCAACATAGGTTCATAGGTTCATAGATTAGTACTAAGCTAACTGCCCTTGTGAGCCATTTTAAGCCTAGCCAGTTATCCCTTGTGAGACTCAAACCCTGCACCTTGTGTTTGTAAGGCAAACACTTTAACCATTAGGCCATCTTCCCAACCCTCAGATAGATTCAGTGCAAACATCACCCCCCTCTCACCTCCAAAAGGGCCCACAACAATACCGGAAAAGTGTAGTGTCCCAGATGCACAGGTGAAAACAGCCCTTTCAAAAGCCAAAACACAGCATCAATGGGACCAAATGGTGTCCCAGGCTGCGTTTTTCATGAACTACTGAACAAACTAACCCCCCACCTAAACACGCTGTTCAACCTCAGCCTCTCCACAGGCTACATGCCCATAGAATGTTGCACAGCAACGGTTATTCCTTTCCACAAAGGACGGGCCACAACTGACTCTGGTAACTATCACCTCATAAGCCTGACTAGCCTGGTCTGCAAGGCTATGGAATGCATCATCATGGAACTCATTAACAAAGACATTGGGAACCTCCAAACACTTGACCTGACCCAGTTTGGCTTTTTTTAAAGGCAGATCATGCCTACTAAACCTGGTTGACTTCTTCAAGACAGTCACCAAGGCCATAGATGAGGGGAAGGTAGGTCACACAGCCTACCTTGACATCCCCAAATCTTTTGACACCATTCCCCACTCAGGTATTACAGAAAAACTCACCAGCCTGAACATAATCCCCTACATCATGAGATGGGTTGTCAACTGGCTTACAGACAGAACTCACATGGTAAGAATAGTGGGCTCCAAGTCCGACTCTAAACGAGTCACAAGTGGTGTCCCACAAGGCTCGGTCCTGGGACCCCTAATGTTCAGCATATACTTCTCGGAAGTACAGGCAAACACAGGAGGATTATGGCTAACCAAGTTCGCCGATGACTGCAAACTGGGAGCCATAACTGACTCTTTGGCTGACACGGACATCCTCCAAAAGGGCCTTACTGAGATGTATACCTGGTGTCAAAGTCATGGCCTCAAGCTAAATGCCAAAAAATGCATAGTCATCCCGTTTGGGACAAACAAAACACCCACGAATTACCACATAGGTGGCAGCTCCCTTAATACAGAAGAGGTAATAAGAGATCTGAGGACCCAGGTAGATAGTAATCTCTCCTTTGACAATCATATTGCCAAAGTAGTTAGGAAATCCTTCTATGTAGCCCATCTAATTACTAAATGGTTCACATCTAGAAATAAAGAGGTTATAGTGCCCCTCTACTCGTCACTCATTAGACCCATCATAGAGTACAATGCCTTATTTGGGATGTACCTCACACGACACTTCCAACAGCTGGAAAGACCACAAAAGTACCTCACCAAGAGGATTACTGGCCTCAAACATATGTCCTATGCAGCCCGACTGAAAAAACTCTGGCTGTACTCAGTGGCATATCGCTTACTCAGAGGTGATCTCTGCCTGAATTACAAAGCCATGTCCATCTCAGAATTGATGGACATGCTCCACCTAAAGAAATCCAAGTCACTGCGAGCCACGCGCTCTATTGAGCTAAACCTCACCACAACAATAAATAGAACATGCTGGAAGGATAGATTCCTGTCACAGAGACTCCCCATGCTTTGGAACAAAATTCCATATTGCATCAGGCAGAGCCCCTCTTCAAAAGAAACCTTGACGAGTGGATGGGTAACAGAAAATACACCCCTGGGATCACTTCATTGGCTCTGCTTGACAGGGGATCAGTTAATTAATCAATGGGGTGGCGAAAGCCGACACACTCTGGCTAGGCTTATAAATGTCCTCGGGCAGATAGCCTAGTACCTACCTATGAACCTATGAACCTAAATAGAGTCAGGGGTGGTAGTGTTATTATTTGGATACATACTGTAACTATCTCGACTATCAACATATTTCAGTTAATAGTAAAATAGACCGTCTAGTGGTCCTATTGAGTTTTAGAGTTATGAGCATCTACATGGTATTATGTTATAGATCTCAAAGTATGGACTCTCAAAAACATTGGGATTTTTTTGCTGAACTTGATGTAGTGTTAACTACTAAGAATGTTATACAGTTGGGTGATTTCAACTACCTTAACATTGATTGGATTCATTTTACAGCTAATGATCGTTTTTTCAAGGGCTTTTTATCTATACTTACTTTTCACAAAATCAGTTAACTAAATATGGAACACACATTGGGGGGATATTGTGGATATTGTTGCAACATATATTATTTATTTATTTGTTTGTTTATTTATTTGTTTATTTACATTTGTTTATCAGGATGGTCCATTGGGCCTTAGTGAGCCCATTTTCGGTGGAGACCTGGGGAGAAAAGATCCATATGAAATATACAATGCATCAATCCGCATATGCAAAACACCAATGCACAATACATACAATGAAAATAGATTAACATAATGAGTATAAATAATCCAAGAGTTGCAGAAGACAATTGAATGAGCAAGGTAAAAAACTGAGCACATTATTAGGTTACTATATCAAGGATAAAATGTTTGCACAATTAGACTATAACAAGTTAGGATAAATATTTAGTATAATCAAATTACACCTGCTGGTTACTTAGATTCTTACAACATATTCTGAATAATTGACCCTTGTGAAGTCACATGCTTAAACATAGGTAAGCAAATAAGCAAATATGATAGAATAGTATCAGTATTGCAGTTAAGTAAAGTAGATGGAGATAGAAAGATTTATAACAGAGTAGTAGTTAATGAAGATGTAAGGTAGTATTAGATTTTGGGAAGTGTAGTTTTGGCACATGTGCATTGCCATAGAGAGGAAGGGTGTTGTTTCAGGGATTGTTTTAAAGAAAGCAGCATTGCTGGTAGTCCTGAGTGATGGTGGGAGGGTGTTCCATACCTTGGCAATAGTACAGGAGATGAGTATCTGATCAGCTGAAAGGTTTGTTTTTTCTACGTTCAAGAGGAGTTTACTTTCGGATCAGAGGAGTCTATTTGGATGGTACTGAGTGAGTAGAGAAGAAAGGGCAGGGCAGGTTGTCGGTCTGAATATAAGTTTGTGTGCAGTGGTTAATTGTAGATATGTAAGATAATGTGGGAGTTCTAGCCAGTTTAGTAGACATGAGGCACAATGGTGAGATGACTATGTTGCACTGGTGACAAATTTTGCACTTTTTTGTAGCATGTCAAGTTTGAATTTCAGGGAAGACTGTATATTGGTAAGAAGAGGGCCACCATATAGAAGAGATGGTAGCAGAAAGGAAGAAGCTAGCGACGGTTTTGTGGAGTGGTTGAAGAATCATTAGTGTCTATTGACTATGCCCAGTATTTTGGTGTGTTTTTTGATGTTGCTGTGAATATGCAGGTCAAATGTTAGGTTTTCATCTATGATGCCACCTAGTGACACCTAGCAGTTTTATATTTGGGACATCCTCAATGATGATGTTATTTAAAGAATGAATAGTGTTTTCCTGGAACGGGGTTCAGTTTTTAGCTTTTTATTGGTTAATTTGTTTAAATCAGTTTGCTCATTTGCTACTGTTATATTAAAAAAATGCACTTTATGCATCGCCACTTAGCTAGGGTTAAATTATTCCTGGCACCATAAACTCTGCTCTTCAAATTTCCCTTAGAACTAGCCAGTTTTTTAGCTTTAGCACTCAAATCTGTTTCTTTGAGCTCAGCACTTGTTCAGAACTCGTTGTAAGCACTAAATAAGCTACAAATTACTACAGCACTCAGCTTTCCTCACTTGTCTAGAGGAAAACAGTTTTTAGTACTTAATAAATAAGCACCTGTCAAGGCACATCTAAGAGTCATCTCCTGGTGTTTTCTCCTGTCTACCTGATAAATCAGGGCATCTTAGGGAAATGCAGCAATTGCCTCATGTACACAGACAACCCTCTCCTCCTACCACCCAACACTACAACCTGTGAGAGATGTACTTATATAGCCAAACTGGAAGCAAAGCTCTCTTCTCCCAAGACTGGACTAGACAGTCAAGAGGAGAAGGTAAACACTTGCACCACACCACACAAATCACATAGTCCCTCAAAACCTACACCACCAAAACACACATAACAACATAAAACACACACCTACATTCGCGGAGGCTCTCAATAAAAATCTGCTCAAGCAACAGAGACTTCCAAAGCAACAAAGCATGCAACCTCCACCCCCCAGCACAACCCAAATGACACACAGCCAACAATCTCAGTGTACCACACAACTGCAGCCCATTAGGTATAACAGCGTACCCAACACTCTAGTCATAGGTGACTCTATAGTCAGGCACACTGATGTTCCACTCAACAGGCTAAACAAGGAGAAAGTTACTGTCAGCTGTCTGTCAGGTGCCAGGATCTGCCACATAACACAAGCACTCAGGTCATTCCACAAGTACAAATATGACTCTGTTATTGTCCATGTTGGTGTGAATGACCCGAGACATACCTCCCTGGACTACATGAAAAGAGACATGGAGGAGCTCTCCGATCTTGTAGCCCAGGTAGGTATGACCCTAGCCTTGAGTAGCATCCTGCCATCACCCAGAATGATACCACAGTACAAGTACAAAATGATTGACTTCAACAATTGGCTAAGCTTCTGGTGTCATTCTAAGGGGATCCAGTATCTGTCTGCCTGGGATGGCATGATCAACAGACCACGATGCTTTGCCAGAGATGGCCTGCACCTGTCGCCCTTGGGATTCCGGATACTGGCTAAGGCTCCTGCCACCCCTATAGTGCCTTTTTAGGCAAGGTTCAAATGACAAATTCACCACTGTAACAGGTACAAGCAAGCAAAATCTGTGGGTAATGCTACTCAATGCTAGAAGTCTAAACCTCAAAATGCATTCACTTGAGGCACTCCTTAAAATGGAGAACATCGACATCTGTGCAGTGACAGAGATCTGGTTCAAGGCCCCAGAGAGCACCCCTGCATTACCAGGTTATAATTTATACCACACCTTTTGGCCACCAAACCTGGACCGAAACACTAAAGGTAGAGGCGTGTCCATATTCATTAAGGATATCCACACCTCCAGGCTAGTTGCTCAGCATAATGCATACGAGATTATCCAAGTGCAACTAACTCTGGGCAAGACCGCAATCCAAATTGTAACTTGCTAAAGATCCACCACCATGCCCCAGGATTCCCACTCCTCATTTCTTGATACACTGGAAAATATTAGGGTACAACCCAACACCCTAATAATGGCCGATTTCAACTACCCACACCATTAACTGGGAAAACTACTCATGTACCAACTCTTTAGCTCAACGTTTTCTGGAATTCATAAATTCCAACGTCTTGGATCAACTTATCCACACCACCACCAGGGGCAGCAATATCCTAGACCTGGTCATTACCAACATGGGCGACTGGTGTTCCACACCAGAGGTCAATTCCTAGGTCAGATCTAACCACAAGCTAATCAGCCTAGACATCCACATCCAGCCCCCACCCCCCATTAGGGAAACCACTGTAAAACATTTCTCTAAAGCCAACTTCACGCTTCTTAAGACAGAAGTGGCAAACTTCACAACACCCATGCAGATGGAAAATAGAGGTATGACTGCTGAATCCTACACAAATGCACTTTATAAGCACTTACACGAGTGCATGGATCGTGCTATCCCTAACAGAACCAAGATGCTATCCTCCAAAAAAAGGAAGCCAATCTGGTGGTACCCTGCCATAAACAAACTCTACAACAGAAGAAAGAAATTGTTGCAGAAAAGAGTAACATCCCATGACTGGAAGAACTCCCTGGTCAGCCTCAGTAAGAAGCTGAGATCCCTAATAAAATCCTCCAAAGCTAGTTATGAAAACAAAATCACCACTGATTCTAAAGACAACCACAAAGCATTCTATAGCTATGTCAAGAATCTCAATGGCAACACTCAGATCTGCTCTGAGTTACAGCACAATGGCTCTAAATATACAGAACCAACTGATATTGCCAACATCCTGGCAGATAGGTTCAGTGCTAACTTTACCCCCCCCCCCCCTCACCCACTAAAGGGCCTATCTCTATATCAGAAGGATGCAAAGTTCCTGTAATCACAGCTGCACAGGTAAAAACCACACTCTCCAAAGCCAAGAACACAGCATCCATGGGACATGACAACATCCCATGCTGCTTTCTACATGAACTACAGAATGAACTGTCACCCCACCTAAGCACCATGTTCAATCATAGCCTCACCTCAGGCTTTGTGCCCACTGAATGGAGCACAGCGACGGTTATCCCACTCCACAAAGGGGGAGCCACCTTGGACCCCGGGAACTACCACCCCATTAGCCTAATGAGCCTAGCCTGCAAGGCCATGGAACGTATCATCATGGAACTTATAAATAAAGACATTGGTAATCTCCAAACTCTGGACCCCACCCAGTTTGAGTTTGTAAAAGGCAGATCATGTCTCCTAAACCTGAATGACTTCTTTGAAGCAGTCACCAAAGCCATAGACGAGGGTAAGGTGGTTCACACAGCCTATCTAGATCTCGCCAAGGCTTTTGACACCATCCCCCACTCTGGAATTATAGATAAACTCACTAAACTAGGTATAAATCCCTATGTCACAAGATGAGTTGCCAACTGGCTCACTGACAGAACCCACACTGTGAAAGTAGCAGACTCCAAATCCGACTTCAGACCAGTGACAAGTGGAGTACCACAGGGTTCAGTCCTGGGTCCTCTCCTGTTTGGTATCTACTTTTCTGAAGTAGAGGCTAACACAGAAGGTCTTTGGCTAATGAAGTTTGCAGATGACTGCAAACTATTAGCCATAACTGAAATGCCTAACGATGTGGACATCCCACAAAAGGGCCTCACTGAGACAGATACCTGGTGTCAAAGCAATGGTCACAAGCTCAATGACAAAAAGTGCATTGTCATCCCCTTTGGTAAAAACTCTGTACCCATGAGCTACCACATAGGTGGTAGTCTACTTAACACTGAAAGTGTGATAAGAGACCTTGGGACACAGGTGGACAGTAGTCTCTCCTTTGATAATCACATCGCCACAGTAGTCAGGAAATCCTTCTACGTGGCACACCTCATCACAAAAGGTTTCTCATCCAGGAAAAAAGAGGTCACTGTTTCCTGCTACTCATCACTCATTAGACCCATTACAGAGTACAATGCCCCTTTTGGTATGTACCTCACAAGACATCTACAACAACTGGAAAGGCAGCAGAAATACCTCACAAAGAGGCTTACTGGCCTCAAACAGATGCCCTACGCAGACCATCTCAAAAAACTCCAGCTTTATTCCATCGCATATCGCCTACTCAGAGGCAATCTCTGCCTAACATACAAAGCTATGTCAAACCCAGAGCTGTTGGACATGGTCCACTTAAAGAAATCCCAATCCCTCTGAGCTACACACTCTAGGGACCTAAACCCTGTCACCACAATAAACAGAACATGCTGGAAGGATAGATTCCTGTCCCAGAGACATCCCATACTCTGGAACAAACCACCTATCTATATCAAACAAAGCTCCTCATTAGCACTCTTCAAGAAAAATCTTGATGACTGAATGGGAAATAGGAAATTCACCCCGGGGATCACCTCTGTGGCTCTGCTTGACAGAGGCACAGGAAAATTATTTTCTTGGGTGGCGAAAGCTAGGGTACCTTTTTAGCTAGGCTTGTATAGGCCCTAGGGCCAATAGCCTAGTACCTACCTATGAACCTAAGAACCTATGAACCTCCTTGTTTAAGGAGGTGTTTTTTAGGGGTAAATAGCATGAGTTTATTTTTGGGGGTTTAGGGCAAGATGATTATTGGTCATCCATGTTTCAGTAGAAGTGAGGGCACTTTGGGTAAGTTGCTGTAGTCCTGATGTAGACGTGGCAGTGCAGATGATCCATGTATTGGATTACATACCATGACTAAGAGTGGTGTGGAAGTTGTTGATAGAAATGCTGAACAGAAAGGGCCCTAGTATAGATCCTTGAGGCACACCTGCAGTTGTGTTGAAGAATGGGGAGAAAGAGTGTTACCACTTAATTGATTGTTGCCTATCTATGAGGTAGTTTGAGAACCAATTTAGGGTAGGGGGAGCGATGCCTAATTTTGAGAGTTTAGTAAGAAGAAGGGGGTGGGAGACCATATCAAATGCCTTAGAAAGGTCAAGAAAGAGTGAGGAGACAATTTTGTCCTGCATATTGGGCACAGTTAACTGTGTCCAAGAAGGAAAAAAATAGCTATGGTAGTACTGTGACCTAGCCTAAAAACCATGTTGAGTGGGAGAAAGGATTTGGTTGAGTAGCCGATGATTAAGACGTTGTGTATGAATGCATTTTTCCAGGACCTTAGACATAGTTGAGAGGATGGCAATCAGTCAAAAGTTGGAAATATCTATGTTGCTTCCTCCTTTATGAAGAGGGAGAATGTATGCTTTTTTTGCAAATTGTAGGCACGTAGGACTCCAGGATAGATCTGTTAAGAAGTATGCTGATGAGATAAGCAATAGAGTTAACTGATATTTGTGGGAATTCAGGAGGTAGGTTGTCGCGGGCATTGGTGCCAGGTTTGAGCTTAAGAAGTAGTTTTTTTATAGTAGCAGTAGGTATAGGTGAGAGAGAAAAGCTGGGTAAAGGGGAAGTATAGGTATTTTGAATTGTATTTGTAGAAGGTACATTGGTTTATGGAAAGTTGACAGTGAGATTAACTATATTTATGAAATATGAGTTAAAGAGTGAAGCTATTTTGGTGGGTGTTTTATGTGGAGTTGGACATGGATTATTATTAGAGACTGGGTTTAGTAAGGAATTGCTGGAGCTCCAGAATTTTTTTGGGTTATGCTTATGGTTATTTTGTAGATTAAGGTGTATTCTTTTTTGTTTTTGTTGACTAGATGCTTTACTTGATTTCGGAGTTGTTTATATTGTGTGAGGTCAGAGAGGTTTTTGTTTCTTTGTCATAAATTCCATGCTTTGTCTCTGGCAGTCATGAGTTGCTTAGTGGGTCTAGTAAGCCAGTTGGCATGATTAGTTTTCACTTTCTTTTGTCGGAGAGGAGCCAGATTATTTAGGGTCTTAAGAAACGTAGAGTTAAAGAACCTGACAGCTTCATCATGGAGAAGGATTTTTAGGGAATCCCAATTGAGGCTTTTTAGAATTTCATTAAGGGTGGTTGGGCAGAAGTGGGATAGGTATCTGGTTTGTTTATAGGTTCATAGGTGTGCACTAGGCTAATGGCCCTGGAGCTTTTACAAGCCTAGCCCATAGGATTACCCTGGCATCATGCCACTCAACCTTAGTTCCCAGTGCCTCTGTCGAGTAAAGCCACTGGAGTGATCCCTGGGGTGAATTTTCTATTTCCTATCCACTTATCAAGATTTCTCTTGAAGAGGCCATTGAGATGCCCTGCTTCACATGTATGGGAAGTCTATTTCATAGCATGGAAAAAATGTTTTTTTCCCAAAGGGGATGATGACACATTTTTGGCATTGAGCTTAAGGCCATGGTTCTGACACCAGTCGTTGGTCACAGTGAGGCCTTTCTGTAGGATGTCAGCATCACTTGAGAAGTTAATAATAGCTCCCAACTTGCAATCATCTGAGGACTTTGTCATCCAGAGTCCTTTCATGTTGGCCTGCACTTCCAAGAAGTAGATACCAAACAAGAGAGGACCCAGGACCGAACTCTGTGGGACTCCACTCATGACTGGTTGGCAGTCTGACTTGAAGTCAGCTACTTTCACACTGTGGGTTCTACATGTGAGCCAGTTTGCAACCCACCTAGTGATATAGGGGTTGATGCCTAGCTTAGTTAGTTTTTCTATGATTCCTGAGTGAGGAATGGTATCAAAGGCCTTGGCCAGATCAAGGTAGGCTGTATGAACCACCCTGCCTTCATCCACAGCTCTGGTGACTGACTCAAAGAAGTTGACCAAGTTGAGCAGGCATGATCTACCCTTCACAAAACCAAACTATGTGGGATCCAGAGTTTGGAGATTCCCTATATCCTTGTTTATTAGGTCCATGATGATGCATTCCATAGCTTTGCATATCAGACTCATCAGGCTAATGGGGCGATAGTTCCTAGGGTCTGTAGTCACTCCTCCTTTGTGGAGAGGGATGACTGTAGCAGTGCGCCGTTTGGTAGGGACAAAGACTGAGGTGAGGCTGTGATTGAACAGGGCACACAGGTGAGGTGCCAGTTCACTCTGTAGTTCATGTAGAACACAGCCAGGGATATTGTCAGGACCCATAGAAGCTGTATTATTGGCTTTGGACAGTGCTGTTTTAACCTTTGCAGCAGTAATACTGGGTGCCTGGTAATCTACTGGTATTGTGACTGATCCTTTGGGTGGGAGGGGTAAAGTTGGCACTGAATCTGTCGGCCAGTATAGTGGCAATATCAGTTAGCTCTGTATAGGAGGTACCATTGTGCAGTAGCTCAGAGCAAATCTGGGTATTGCCGTGGAGATTCCTTACATAACTATAGAAGGCCTTGTGGTTGTCTTTACTATCTGCTGCAATTCTGTTTTCATAGCTAGCTTTATACTGATGTTTATTTATCAATGGGGTAGTTTTACGTATTATAAAGGCAGATAGGTGATCAATAATACTACTGAGCAGTGTTCTTTTTACTTTAATTAGTAATATTTGTGTTATTTCACTTTAGGGTCTTCTGATTATGCTTTGATAATTTTGTTATGATTAGAATTTCCATAAATAT